>NW_025748852.1:0-30231 GCF_021184085.1 Oncorhynchus gorbuscha
CCTCTCATTTCATTACTGTCTGAACAAAGTGACAACCAACTAAACAAATATATTTACAAAATATTAGCATACTTTAAATGCCCCCCTGAAAAAAAGATCTCAAAGTCATCAAATGGTGTGTCCATGTAATGTTTAAACCTAAACCTAAACCTAGATCACCTGACCTGTGGGTTTTATTGTCCACCCTGGATCACCTGACCTGTGGGTTTTATTGTCCACCCTGGATCACCTGACCTGTGGGTTTTATTGTCCACCCTGGATCACCTGACCTGTGGGTTTTATTGTCCACCCTGGATCACCTGACCTGTGGGTTTTATTGTCCACCCTGGACCACCTGACCTGTGGGTTTTATTGTCCACCCTGGATCACCTGACCTGTGGGTTTTATTGTCCACCCTGGACCACCTGACCTGTGGTTTTTATTGTCCACCCTGGATCACCTGTCATTGACACTGACCCAACTCCAGCCATTTTAATAATGGGAATTGATGGGAAATGATGTAAATATATCACTAGCCACTTTAAACAATGCTACCTTATATAATGTTACTTACCCTACATTATTCATCTCATATGCTTATGTATATACTGTACTCTACATCATCTACTGCATCTTTATGTAATACATGTATCACTAGCCACTTTAACTATGCCACTTTGTTTACTTTGTCTACACACTCATCTCATATGTATATACTGTACTCGATACCATCTACTGTATGCTGCTCTGTACCATCACTCATTCATATATCCTTATGTACATGTTCCTTATCCCCTTACACTGTGTATAAGACAGTAGTTTTGGAATTGTTAGTTAGATTACTTGTTGGTTATTACTGCATTGTCGGAACTAGAAGCACAAGCATTTCGCTACACTCGCATTAACATCTGCTAACCATGTGTATGTGACAAATAAAATTTGATTTGAATTTGATTTGACCTGTGGGTTTTATTGTCTACCCTAGATCACCTGACCTGTGGGTTTTATTGTCCACCCTGGATCACCTGACCTGTGGGTTTTATTGTCTACCCTAGATCACCTGACCTGTGGGTTTTATTGTCTACCCTGGATCACCTGACCTGTGGGTTTTATTGTCTACCCTGGATCACCTGACCTGTGGGTTTTATTGTCTACCCTAGATCACCTGACCTGTGGGTTTTATTGTCTACCCTGGATCACCTGACCTGTGGGTTTTATTGTCCACCCTGGATCACCTGACCTGTGGGTTTTATTGTCCACCCTGGATCACCTGACCTGTGGGTTTTATTGTCCACCCTAGTCACAGGCCTAAGCCATGTCAAGATACGTAGTATGCAGGAAATTATCTATAAAAGAGTAAAATGTTCCTGATGGAGCACCCCCAGTTCCCTTTCTAGGGGGTGCGCCAGGGGGGCAATGAAATCCAAATGGCAAATCTCACTCCAAGCTTTCTTCAACAGTTGGCAGCCCTGCAGATCTAGCAGATCTAGAAGCAGATCTAGCAGCAGATCTAGCAGCAGATCTAGCAGATCTAGCAGCAGATCTAGCAGATCTAGCAGCAGATCTAGCAGATCTAGCAGCAGATCTAGCAGATCTAGCAGATCTAGCAGCAGATCTAGCAGATCTAGCAGCAGATCTAGCAGATCTAGCAGCAGATCTAGCAGCAGATCTAGCAGCAGATCTAGCAGATCTAGCAGCAGATCTAGCAGCAGATCTAGCAGCAGATCTAGCAGCAGATCTAGCAGCAGATCTAGCAGCTGCCTGGGCAACAGCGTGTTATTATGCAGTAATATGTGAATAAGTCCTCCAAGAGTAAAGGGGCCCAGTAACGTAGTTAGGTCGCCTTTTATCATTGTATCTGTTAGTTCCAGTGTCGTTCAGGTTGTCAAAATGTTGTCTGAATTTAAGTTGCAGGTTCAGTTTAGGCTACAGGCTATATCTTTGACACTCTGCCCCATTGACAGGTTAGAGATAGACTTGACGTGTGTGTGTGTGTGTGTGTGTGTGTGTGTGTGTGTGTGTGTGTGTGTGTGTGTGTGTGTGTGTGTGTGTGTGTGTGTGTGTGTGTGTGTGTGTGTGTAGTGTGATGGAGGGGGACCATATAACCACCCTGTCTACTCCTGTAATGGTTGTGGATGTTGATATAGTGAAGAGGAATGCTGAGAAAATGAGAGAACACTGGACAAAGCTGGGAGTCACACTACGACCCCACATGAAGACACACAAGACCCTGTAAGACATTTACACACACACACACACACACACACACACACACACACACACACACACACACACATACAAACCCAATAAGAGACCTGAACTGTGTGTGTGTGTGTGTTGTGAGTGTGGTGATATAATGACAGGTGGGTCTAGGAGCTGTATCGTCGTGTCAACACTGGCAGAAGCCGGTTTCTATGCCGACCACGGATATGACGACATCCTGTATGCCTACTCTGTGCCCTTTGACAAGGTACACACCCTAACCCCTCCACACTACACCCTAACCCCTCCACACTACACCCTAACCCCTCCACACTACACCCTAAACACGACACCCTAACCCCTCCACACTACACCCTAAACACTACACCCTAACCCCTCCACACTACACCCGCCACACTACACCCTAAACACTACACCCTAACCCCTCCACACTACACCCTAACCCCTACACCCTAACCCCTCCACACTACACCCTAACCCCTCCACACACTACACCCTAAACACTACACCCTAACCCCTCCACACTACACCCTAAACACTACACCCTAACCCCTCCACACTACACCCCTAACCCCTCCACACTACACCCTAACCCCTCCACACTACACCCTAACCCCTCCACACTACACCCTAACCCCTCCACACTACACCCTAACCCCTCCACACTACACCCTAAACACTACACCCTAACCCCTCCACACTACACCCTAAACGCTACACGCTAACCCCGCCACACTACACCCTAACCCCTCCACACTACACCCTAAACCCTCCACACTACACCCTAACCCCTCCACACTACACCCTAACCCCTCCACACTACACCCTAACCCCTCCACGCTAACCCCTCCACACTACACGCTAACCCCTCCACACTACACGCTAACCCCTCCACACTACACCCTAAACACTCCACACTACACCCTAAACACTCCACGCTAACCCCTCCACACTACACGCTAACCCCTCCACACTACACGCTAACCCCTCCACACTACACGCTAACCCCTCCACACTACACGCTAACCCCTCCACACTACACGCTAACCCCTCCACACTACACGCTAACCCCTCCACACTACACGCTAACCCCTCCACACTACACGCTAACCCCTCCACACTACACCCTAACCCCTCCACACTACACCCTAACCCCTCCACACTACACCCTAACCCCTCCACACTACACCCTAACCCCTCCACACTACACCCTAACCCCTCCACACTACACCCTAACCACTACACCCTAACCCCTCCACACTACACCCTAACCCCTCCACACTACACCCTAACCCCTCCACACTACACCCTAACCCCTCCACACTACACCCTAACCCCTCCACACTACACCCTCCACACTACACCCTAACCCCTCCACACTACACCCTAACCCCTCCACACTACACCCTCCACACTACACCCTAACCCCTCCACACTACACCCCAACCCCTCCACACTACACCCCTCCACACTACACCCTAACCCCTCCACACTACACCCTCCACACTACATCCTAAATCCTCCACACTACACCCTAACCCCTCCACACTACACCCTAACCCCTCCACACTACACCCTAACCCCTCCACACTACACCCTCCACACTACACCCTCCACACTACACCCTCCACACTACACCCTAACCCCTCCACACTACACCCTAACCCCTCCACACTACACCCTAACCCCTCCACACTACACCCTAACCCCTGCACACTACACCCTAACCCCTGCACACTACACCCTAACCCCTCCACACTACACCCTACACCCTAACTTCCATAGTGGAGGGTAAATGCTGTTTACAGACCTTTATAAACCTACCCTTTGCTGAGAAATGCATTAAAAGTTGTTACGTTACTTACTGCCAACGGCGACCAGCGTTTTGCCTCTACCTCACTAACTAACTGTACAGCTAGATGCCTCTACCTCACTAACTAACTGTACAGCTAGATGCCTCTACCTAACTAACTAACTGTACAGCTAGATGCCTCTACCTCACTAACTAACTGTACAGCTAGATGCCTCTACCTCACTAACTAACTGTACAGCTAGATGCCTCTACCTCACTAACTAACTGTACAGCTAGATGCCTCTACCTCACTAACTAACTGTACAGCTTGATGCCTCTACCTCACTAACTAACTGTACAGCTAGATGCCTCTACCTCACTAACTAACTGTACAGCTAGATGCCTCTACCTCACTAACTAACTGTACAGCTAGATGCCTCTACCTCACTAACTAACTGTACAGCTAGATGCCTCTACCTCACTAACTGTACAGCTAGATGCCTCTACCTCACTAACTGTACAGCTAGATGCCTCTACCTCACTAACTAACTGTACAGCTAGATGCCTCTACCTCACTGCCTGCACACTAACTGTACACCTAGATGCCTCTACCTCACTAACTGTACAGATAGATGCCTCTACCTCACTGACTGCACACTAACTGTACAGCTAGATGCCTCTACCTCACTAACTGTACAGCTAGATGCCTCTACCTCACTAACTGTACAGCTAGATGCCTCTACCTCACTGCCTGCACACTAACTGTACAGCTAGATGCCTCTACCTCACTAACTGTACAGCTAGATGCCTCTACCTCACTGACTGCACACTAACTGTACAGCTAGATGCCACTACCTCACTGCCTGCACACTAACTGTACAGCTAGATGCCTCCACCTCACTAACTGTAAAGCTAGATGCCTCCACCTCACTAACTGTAAAGCTAGATGCCTCCACCTCACTAACTGTAAAGCTAGATGCCTCCACCTCACTAACTGTAAAGCTAGATGCCTCCACCTCACTAACTGTAAAGCTAGATGCCTCCACCTCACTAACTGTAAAGCTAGATGCCTCCACCTCACTAACTGTAAAGCTAGATGCCTCCACCTCACTAACTGTAAAGCTAGATGCCTCCACCTCACTAACTGTAAAGCTAGATGCCTCCACCTCACTAACTGTAAAGCTAGATGCCTCCACCTCACTAACTGTAAAGCTAGATGCCTCCACCTCACTAACTGTAAAGCTAGATGCCTCCACCTCACTAACTGTTCAGCTAGATGCCTCTACCTCACTAACTGTTCAGCTAGATGCCTCTACCTCACTAACTGTACAGCTAGATGCCTCTACCTCACTAACTGTACAGCTAGATGCCTCTACCTCACTGCCTGCACACTAACTGTACAGCTAGTTGCCTCTACCACACTGCCTGCACACTAACTGTACAGCTAGATGCCTCTACCTCACTAACTAACTGTTCAGCTAGATGCCTCTACCTCACTAACTAACTGTTCAGCTAGATGCCTCTACCTCACTAACTAACTGTTCAGCTAGATGCCTCTACCTCACTAACTAACTGTACAGCTAGATGCCTCTACCTCACTAACTAACTGTACAGCTAGATGCCTCTACCTCACTAACTGTACAGCTAGATGCCTCTACCTCACTACACCTCTAACCCCTCCACACTACACCCTAACCCTCCACACTACACCCTAACCCTGCACACTAAGCACCCTAACCCCTGCACACTACACCCTAACCCCTCCACACTACACCCTCCACACTACACCCTAACCCCTCCACACTACACCCTAACCCCTCCACACTACACCCTCCACACTACACCCTAACCCCTCCACACTACACCCCAACCCCTCCACACTACACCCCTCCACACTACACCCTAACCCTCCACACTACACCCTCCACACTACATCCTAAATCCTCCACACTACACCCTAACCCCTCCACACTACACCCTAACCCCTCCACACTACACCCCTAACCCCTCCACACTACACCCTCCACACTACACCCTCCACACTACACCCTCCACACTACACCCTCCACACTACACCCTCCACACTACACCCTAACCCCTCCACACTACACCCTAACCCCTCCACACTACACCCTAACCCCTCCACACTACACCCTAACCCCTCCACACTACACCCTAACCCCTGCACACTACACCCTAACCCCTGCACACTACACCCTAACCTCCACACACCCTCACACCCTAACTTCCATAGTGGAGGGTAATGTTGCTTGCTAGACCTTTATAAACCTGGGCCTCCTTTTAAGGAGAAATGCATTAAAGTTGCTACGTTATTTACGGCAACGGGCGACCAGCGTTTTGCCTCTACCTCACTAACTAACTGTACAGCTAGATGCCTCTACCTCACTAACTAACTGTACAGCTAGATGCCTCTACCTAACTAACTAACTGTACAGCTAGATGCCTCTACCTAACTAACTAACTGTACAGCTAGATGCCTCTACCTCACTAATTAACTGTACAGCTAGATGCCTCTACCTCACTAACTAACTGTACAGCTAGATGCCTACTCCTCACTAACTAACTGTACAGCCAGATGCCTCTACCTCACTAACTAACCGTACAGCTAGATGCCTCATTCACTAACTAACTGCACAGCTAGATGCCCTACCTCATAACTAACTGTACAGCTAGATGCCTCTACCTCACTAACTAACTGTACAGCTAGATGCCCTACCTCACTAACTAACTGTACAGCTAGATGCCTCTACTCACTAACTAACTGTACAGCTAGATGCCTCTACCTCACTAACTGTACAGCTAGATGCCTCTACCTCACTAACTGTACAGCTAGATGCCTCTACCTCACTAACTGTACAGCTAGATGCCTCTACCTCACTAACTGTACAGCTAGATGCCCTACTCACTAACTGCACAGCTAGATGCCTCTACCTCACTGCCTGCACACTAACCGTACACCTAGATGCCTCACCTTCACTAACCGTACAGATAGATGCCTCTACCTCACTGACTGCACACTAACCGTACAGCTAGATGCCTCTACCTCACTAACTGTACAGCTAGATGCCTCTACCTCACTAACTGTACAGCTAGATGCCTCTACCTCACTGCCTGCACACTAACTGTACAGCTAGATGCCTCTACCTCACTAACTGTACAGCTAGATGCCTCTACCTCACTGACTGCACACTAACTGTACAGCTAGATGCCACTACCTCACTGCCTGCACACTAACTGTACAGCTAGATGCCTCCACCTCACTAACTGTCAAAGCCAGATGCCTCCACCTCACTAACTGTAAGCTAGATGCCAGTAATGCCAGGATCCACTCACTAACTGTAAAGCTAGATGCCTCCACTCACTAACTGTAAAGCTAGATGCCCCCACCTCACCAACTGTAAGCCAGATGCCTCCACCTCACTAACTGTAAAGCTAGATGCCTCCACCTCACTAACTGTAAAGCTAGATGCCTCCACCTCACTAACTGTAAAGCTAGGGATGCCTCCACCCTCACTAACTAGATGTCAAACTGCTAGATGCCTCCACCTCACTAACTGTAAAGCTAGATGCCTCCACCTCACTAACTGTTCAGCTAGATGCCTCTGGCCTCACTAACTGTTCAGCTAGATGCCTCTACCTCACTAACTGTTCAGCTAGATGCCTCTACCTCACTAACTGTACAGCTAGATGCCCTACCTCACTAACTGTACAGCTAGATGCCTCTACCTCACTGCCTGCACACTAACTGTACAGCTAGTTGCCTCTACCACACTGCCTGCACACTAACTGTACAGCTAGATGCCTCTACCTCACAAACTAACTGTTCAGCTAGATGCCTCTACCTCACTAACTAACTGTCCAGCCAGATGCCTCACTCACCAACTAACCGTTCAGCTAGATGCCTCTACCTCACTAACTAACTGTACAGCTAGATGCCTCTACCTCACTAACTAACTGTACAGCTAGATGCCTCTACCTCACTAACTGTACAGCTAGATGCCTCTACCTCACTACACTTAACCCCTCCACACTACACCCTAACCCTCCACACTACACCCTAACCCCTGCACACTACACCCTAACCCCTGCACACTACACCCTAACCCCTGCACACTACACCCTAACCCCTCCACACTACACCCTACACCCTAACTTCCATAGTGGAGGGTAAATGCTGTTTACAGACCTTTATAAACCTACCCTTTGCTGAGAAATGCATTAAAAGTTGTTACGTTACTTACTGCCAACGGCGGCCAGCGTTTTGCCTCTACCTCACTAACTAACTGTACAGCTAGATGCCTCTACCTCACTAACTAACTGTACAGCTAGATGCCTCTACCTAACTAACTAACTGTACAGCTAGATGCCTCTACCTCACTAACTACTGTACAGCTAGATGCCTCTACCTCACTAACTAACTGTACAGCTAGATGCCTCTACCTCACTAACTAACTGTACAGCTAGATGCCTCTACCTCACTAACTAACTGTACAGCTAGATGCCTCTACCTCACTAACTAACTGTACAGCTAGATGCCTCTACCTCACTAACTAACTGTACAGCTAGATGCCTCTACCTCACTAACTAACTGTACAGCTAGATGCCTCTACCTCACTAACTAACTGTACAGCTAGATGCCTCTACCTCACTAACTGTACAGCTAGATGCCTCTACCTCACTAACTAACTGTACAGCTAGATGCCTCTACCTCACTGCCTGCACACTAACTGTACACCTAGATGCCTCTACCTCACTAACTGTACAGATAGATGCCTCTACCTCACTGACTGCACACTAACTGTACAGCTAGATGCCTCTACCTCACTAACTGTACAGCTAGATGCCTCTACCTCACTAACTGTACAGCTAGATGCCTCTACCTCACTGCCTGCACACTAACTGTACAGCTAGATGCCTCTACCTCACTAACTGTACAGCTAGATGCCTCTACCTCACTGACTGCACACTAACTGTACAGCTAGATGCCACTACCTCACTGCCTGCACACTAACTGTACAGCTAGATGCCTCCACCTCACTAACTGTAAAGCCAGATGCCTCCAATTCACTAACTGTAAAGCTAGATGCCTCCACCTCACTAACTGTAAAGCCAGATGCCTCCACCTCACTAACCGTAAAGCCAGATGCCCACCTCACTAACTGTAAAGCTAGATGCCTCCACCTCACTAACTGTAAAGCTAGATGCTCCACCTCACTAACTGTAAAGCTAGATGCCTCCACCTCACTAACTGTAAAGCTAGATGCCTCCCACCTCACTAACTGTAAAGCCAGATCCTCCACTCACTAACTGTAAAGCTAGATGCCTCCACCTCACTAACTGTTCAGCTAGATGCCTCCACCTCACTAACTGTTCAGCTAGATGCCTCTACCTCATAACTGTTCAGCTAGATGCCTCTACCTCACTAACTGTACAGCTAGATGCCTCTACCTCACTAACTGTACAGCTAGATGCCTCTACCTCACTGCCTGCACACTAACTGTACAGCTAGTTGCCTCTACCACACTGCCTGCACACTAACTGTACAGCCAGATGCCCTACCTCACAAACTAACTGTTCAGCTAGATGCCTCTACCTCACTAACTAACTGTTCAGCTAGATGCCTCTACCTCACTAACTAACTGTTCAGCTAGATGCCTCTACCTCACTAACTAACTGTACAGCTAGATGCCTCCTCACTAACTAACTGTACAGCTAGATGCCTCTACCTCACTAACTGTACAGCTAGATGCCTCTACCTCACTACACCCTAACCCCTCCACACTACACCCTAACCCTCCACACTACACCCTAACCCCTGCACACTACACCCCTAACCCCTGCACACTACACCCTAACCCCTGCACACTACACCCTAACCCCTCCACACTACACCCTACACCTAACTTCCATAGTGGAGGGTAAATGCTGTTTACAGACCTTTATAAACCTACCCTTTGCTGAGAAATGCATTAAAAGTTGTTACGTTACTTACTGCCAACGGCGGCCAGCGTTTGCCTCTACCTCACTAACTAACTGTACAGCTAGATGCCTCTACCTCACTAACTAACTGTACAGCTAGATGCCTCTACCTAACTAACTAACTGTACAGCTAGATGCCTCTACCTCACTAACTAACTGTACAGCTAGATGCCTCTACCTCACTAACTAACTGTACAGCTAGATGCCTCTACCTCACTAACTAACTGTACAGCTAGATGCCTCTACCTCACTAACTAACTGTACAGCTAGATGCCTCTACCTCACTAACTAACTGTACAGCTAGATGCCTCTACCTCACTAACTAACTGTACAGCTAGATGCCTCTACCTCACTAACTAACTGTACAGCTAGATGCCTCTACCTCACTAACTAACTGTACAGCTAGATGCCTCACTCACTAACTGTACAGCTAGATGCCTCTACCTCACTAACTAACTGTTCAGCTAGATGCCTCTACCTCACTAACTGACTGTACAGCTAGATGCCTCTACCCACTAACTGACTGTACAGCTAGATGCCTCTACCTCACTAACTGACTGTACAGCCAGATGCCTCTACCTCACTGCCTGCACACTAACTGTACAGCTAGATGCCTCTACCTCACTAACTGTACAGCTAGATGCCTCTACCTCACTGCCTGCACACTAACTGTACAGCTAGATGCCTCTACCTCACTAACTGTACAGCTAGATGCCTCTACCTCACTGCCTGCACACTAACTGTACAGCTAGATGCCTCTACCTCACTAACTGTACAGCTAGATGCCACTTGTCACTCAGTGCCCTTCGACTATGTATCCTACACCAGACCCTTAAACTGTTTACGCTTGCGTGTCTGTGTGTCTGTGTGTGTGTGAGCGTGCATGTTCGGAGCTAGAAACACAAACATTCCGTTGCACCCGCAATAACATCTGCTAAACATGTGTATGACAAATAAAATGAGGGGGTGTGTGTGTGTGTGTGTGTGTGTGTGTGTGTGTGTGTGTGTGTGTGTGTGTGTGTGTGTGTGTGTGTGTGTGTGTGTGTGTGTGTGTGTGTGTGTGTGTGTGTGTGTGTGTGTGTGTGTGTGTGTGTGTGTGTGTGTGTGTGTGTGTGTGTGTAAGGTGTAAGGTTGAGCGCCTGTGCGGTGCTGGCAGAGCGTCTGTCTCTGTTCCAGGTGTTGTTGGACCACAGAGATGCTCTGGAGCAGCTGAGGAAGAGACCACTGACAGACGGGCGGGTGTGGCACGTCTGGCTCAAACTGGACTGTGACAACGGAAGAGGTGAGAGAGGGGGTTCTAGAATGTTCTAGAATGCTATTATGGTGTTCTAGAATGCTTTGCTGTTCTGTTCCTTCAGACCTGGGCCAAAAGTATGTCAAATATGTTCATGTTTGAAATATACTATATAAATAAAGTTTGATTTGATTTTGAAAGTCAGATACTTGAAGTATGTGAGGTGCACTTGGCTTGTGTTTACTATTCCATTGGTTTGAAATCAAGTGCACCTCAAAGTATTGGGAGAATTTGACTCATGTACTTGACCCAGTTCAGTAGGATGCAGCATTTTGAAATGTTCAGATAGGAATACGCTACGTAAAACAAATATGCCTCTCTGACATGGTGAATAAGCAATCAGCTCCATTCATGGGATTTCTATACGCAACGTTCAACAACTATTGGCCACTGAACGTGGCTCTGGCTTGTGTTCAGTACAACAAAACAGTACCGTACTGAACCACCAGTTCAAGAACTTTGATTATGGAGGACAGTTTTTACTTTTGTTATTTTTATTAAAAAATATATATCTATTTCATACCTGTTTTCTCCGCAATTTCATGGTATCCATTTCACCTGTTGTATTCGGGCGCACGTGCCAAATAAACTTTCATTTGAATTAGTGTGCGATGGACAAGGACATCCCTGCCGGCCAAACCCTCCCCTGACGCGGACAATGCTGGGCCAATTGTGCACCGCCCCATGGGTCTCCGGGTCGCGACAGAGCCTGGACTCGAACCCAGAATCTCTAGTGGCATAGTGGCACAGCTAACATTGTGATGCAGTGTCTTAGACCACTGCACCACTCGGGAGGCCCAGAGGACAGTTACCATATGGTGGGATTATAGGCCCAGAGGACAGTTACCATATGGTGGGATTATAGTAGCCCAGAGGACAGTTACCATATGGTCATATGGTGGGATTATAGTGACCAGAGGACAGTTACCATATGGTGGGATTATAGTGGCCCAGAGGACAGTTACCATATGGTTGGATTATAGTGGCCCAGAGGACAGTTACCATATGGTGGGATTATAGTAGCCCAGAGGACAGTTACCATATGGTGGGATTATAGTAGCCCAGAGGACAGTTACCATATGGTGGGATTATAGTAGCCCAGAGGACAGTTACCATATGGTGGGATTATAGTGGCCCAGAGGACAGTTACCATATGGTGGGATTATAGTGGCCCAGAGGACAGTTACCATATGGTGGGATTATAGTAGCCCAGAGGACAGTTACCATATGGTCATATGGTGGGATTATAGTGGCCCAGAGGACAGTTACCATATGGTTGGATTATAGTGACCAGAGGACAGTTACCATATGGTTGGATTATAGTGGCCCAGAGGACAGTTACCATATGGTTGGATTATAGTGGCCCAGAGGACAGTTACCATATGGTGGGATTATAGTGGCCCAGAGGACAGTTACCATATGGTCATATGGTGGGATTATAGTGGCCCAGAGGACAGTTACCATATGGTGGGATTATAGTGGCCCAGAGGACAGTTACCATATGGTGGGATTATAGTGGCCCAGAGGACAGTTACCATATGGTGGGATTATAGTGGCCCAGAGGACAGTTACCATATGGTGGGATTATAGTAGCCCAGAGGACAGTTACCATATGGTCATATGGTGGGATTATAGTGGCCCAGAGGACAGTTACCATATGGTTGGATTATAGTGACCCAGAGGACAGTTACCATATGGTTGGATTATAGTGGCCCAGAGGACAGTTACCATATGGTTGGATTATAGTGGCCCAGAGGACAGTTAACGTATGGTTGGATTATAGGCCCAGAGGACAGTTACCGTATGGTTGGATTATAGTGACCCAGAGGACAGTTACCATATGGCTGGATTATAGTAGCCCAGAGGACAGTTACCATATGGCTGGATTATAGTAGCCCAGAGGACAGTTACCATATGGTGGGATTATAGTAGCCCAGAGGACAGTTACCATATGGTTGGATTATAGTTGCCCAGAGGACAATTACCCTATAGTGGGATTATAGTGACCCAGAGGACAGTTACCATATGGTTGGATTATAGTAGCCCAGAGGACAGTTACCATATGGTTGGATTATAGTAGCCCAGGACAGTTACCATATGGTTGGACTATAGTAGCCCAGAGGACAGTTACCCTATAGTGGGATTATAGTGGCCCAGAGGACAGTTACCCTATAGTGGGATTATAGTGACCCAGAGGAAAGTTACCCTATAGTGGGATTATAGTGGCCCAGAGGACAGTTACCCTATAGTGGGATTATAGTGGCCCAGAGGACAGTTACCCTATAGTGGGATTATAGTGGCCCAGAGGACAGTTACCCTATAGTGGGATTATAGTAGCCCAGAGGACAGTTACCATATGGTGGGATTATAGTAGCCCAGAGGACAGTTACCCTATAGTGGGATTATAGTAGCCCAGAGGACAGTTACCATATGGTGGGATTATAGTGGCCCAGAGGACAGTTACCATATGGTGGGATTATAGTGGCCCAGAGGACAGTTACCATATGGTTGGATTATAGTGGCCCAGAGGACAGTTACCCTATAGTGGGATTATAGTGGCCCAGAGGACAGTTACCCTATAGTGGGATTATAGTAGCCCAGAGGACAGTTACCATATGGTGGGATTATAGTAGCCCAGAGGACAGTTACCCTATAGTGGGATTATAGTAGCCCAGAGGACAGTTACCATATGGTGGGATTATAGTGGCCCAGAGGACAGTTACCATATGGTGGGATTATAGTGGCCCAGAGGACAGTTACCATATGGTTGGATTATAGTGGCCCAGAGGACAGTTACCATATGGTGGGATTATAGTGGCCCAGAGGACAGTTACCCTATAGTGGGATTATAGTGGCCCAGAGGACAGTTACCCTATAGTGGGATTATAGTAGCCCAGAGGACAGTTACCATATGGTGGGATTATAGTGGCCCAGAGGACAGTTACCATATGGTGGGATTATAGTGGCCCAGAGGACAGTTACCATATGGTTGGATTATAGTGGCCCAGAGGACAGTTACCATATGGTGGGATTATAGTGGCCCAGAGGACAGTTACCCTATAGTGGGATTATAGTGGCCCAGAGGACAGTTACCCTATAGTGGGATTATAGTGGCCCAGAGGACAGTTACCATATGGTGGGATTATAGTGGCCCAGAGGACAGTTACCCTATAGTGGGATTATAGTGGCCCAGAGGACAGTTACCATATAGTGGGATTATAGTGGCCCAGAGGACAGTTACCCTATAGTTGGATTATAGTGGCCCAGAGGACAGTTACCATATGGTGGGATTATAGTGGCCCAGAGGACAGTTACCATATGGTGGGATTATAGTGGCCCAGAGGACAGTTACCCTATAGTGGGATTATAGTGGCCCAGAGGACAGTTACCCTATAGTGGGATTATAGTGGCCCAGAGGACAGTTACCCTATAGTTGGATTATAGTGGCCCAGAGGACAGTTACCATATGGTGGGATTATAGTGGCCCAGAGGACAGTTACCATATAGTGGGATTATAGTGGCCCAGAGGACAGTTACCCTATAGTGGGATTATAGTGGCCCAGAGGACAGTTACCCTATAGTGGGATTATAGTGGCCCAGAGGACAGTTACCCTATAGTGGGATTATAGTAGCCCAGAGGACAGTTAACCTGTAGTGGGATTATAGTGGCCCAGAGGACAGTTACCCTATAGTGGATTATAGTGGCCCAGAGGACAGTTACCCTATAATGGGATTATAGTGGCCCAGAGGACAGTTACCCTATAGTGGGATTATAGTGGCCCAGAGGACAGTTACCCTATGGTGGGATTATAGTGGCCCAGAGGACAGTTACCCTATGGTGGGATTATAGTGGCCCAGAGGACATTACCCTATAGTGGGATTATAGTGACCCAGAGGACAGTTACCATATGGTTGGATTATAGTAGCCCAGAGGACAGTTACCATATGGTTGGATTATAGTAGCCCAGGACAGTTACCATATGGTTGGACTATAGTAGCCCAGAGGACAGTTACCCTATAGTGGGATTATAGTGGCCCAGAGGACAGTTACCATATGGTTGCATTATAGTGGCCCAGAGGACAGTTACCCTATAGTGGGATTATAGTGGCCCAGAGGACAGTTACCCTATAGTGGGATTATAGTAGCCCAGAGGACAGTTACCCTATAGTGGGATTATAGTGACCCAGAGGAAAGTTACCCTATAGTGGGATTATAGTGGCCCAGAGGACAGTTACCCTATAGTGGGATTATAGTGGCCCAGAGGACAGTTACCCTATAGTGGGATTATAGTGGCCCAGAGGACAGTTACCCTATAGTGGGATTATAGTAGCCCAGAGGACAGTTACCATATGGTGGGATTATAGTAGCCCAGAGGACAGTTACCCTATAGTGGGATTATAGTAGCCCAGAGGACAGTTACCATATGGTGGGATTATAGTGGCCCAGAGGACAGTTACCATATGGTGGGATTATAGTGGCCCAGAGGACAGTTACCCTATAGTGGGATTATAGTGGCCCAGAGGACAGTTACCATATGGTTGGATTATAGTGGCCAGAGGACAGTTACCATATGGTGGGATTATAGTGGCCCAGAGGACAGTTACCCTATAGTGGGATTATAGTGGCCCAGAGGACAGTTACCCTATAGTGGGATTAAAGTAGCCCAGAGGACAGTTACCCTATAGTGGGATTATAGTGGCCCAGAGGACAGTTACCATATAGTGGGATTATAGTGGCCCAGAGGACAGTTACCCCTATAGTTGGATTATAGTGGCCCAGAGGACAGTTACCATATGGTGGGATTATAGTGGCCCAGAGGACAGTTACCATATAGTGGGATTATAGTGGCCCAGAGGACAGTTACCCTATAGTGGGATTATAGTGGCCCAGAGGACAGTTACCCTATAGTGGGATTATAGTGGCCCAGAGGACAGTTACCCTATAGTGGGATTATAGTAGCCCAGAGGACAGTTAACCTGTAGTGGGATTATAGTGGCCCAGAGGACAGTTACCCTATAGTGGGATTATAGTAGCCCAGAGGACAGTTACCCTGTAGTGGGATTATAGTGGCCCAGAGGACAGTTACCCTATAGTGGGATTATAGTGGCCCAGAGGACAGTTACCCTATAATGGGATTATAGTGGGCCCAGAGGACTATGGGATTTACCCTATAGTGGGATTATAGTGGCCCAGAGGACAGTTACCCTATGGTGGGCTGCACGCGCACGTAGCAAACATTGAACTGAACACACCGGGGTTCTGTTTTGTAGCGGGTGTTCTGCACTGAGCCAGAGGCACTGAGATTGGCCCAGGCCATCTCTGAGTCAGAGGGGGTGGAGCTGACGGGGTATACGCCCACTGTGGGAACACCTATGGCTGCAGAGGGGCAGAGCAAATACATGCTGTTGCCCATGAAACAACCACCCTCGTACTGCAGTTCATGGAGAAGTAAGAACACACACACACACATACACAAAGACACACACACACACACACACAAAGACACACAAGTCTCTTTCTCTCTCCAGACTGAAGGATGTGGGAATCAGCTGTAAATCCAGTATAGGCTCCACCCTCCTGCAGCCAGCCAATCAGTGACATGGCCAAGCTCAACGAGGTGCATCCTGGGAACTACGCTCTTCTTCGGTCAGTGTGGTGTGTGACCTCAACAGATATATTGTAGTAGAAAGCAGTGTTGTTTTCTGATTGGCTGCTGTGCTTTCTGTAGACGTGCAGCAGTCTGTGATTGGTTCGTGCGGTCTGGAGGACGTGGCTGTCAGGTTCTGAGCAGGGTTATAGGTCACTCTCCTCACAGAAACCAGCTGTCCTCGACTGTGGCTGGTCTGCTCTCAGGTACAGAAGCTGTATTAAATACTGTTATTACTATTATACTACTGTCATTATTACTATTATACTACTGTCATAGTACTGTTATTACTATTATACTATTATACTACTGTCTATTATACTAGTACTGTTATTACTATATACTACTGTCATACTACTGTCTATTATAGTACTGTTATTACTATTATACTACTGTCATAGTACTGTTATTACTATTATACTACTGTTCATACTGTCATACTGTTATTACTATTATACTACTGTCATAGTACTGTTACTATTATACTACTGTTATTACTATTATACTACTGTCATACTACTGTTATTACTATTATACTACTGTCATAGTACTGTTGTTACTATTATACTACTATATTACTATCATAGTACTGTTATTACTATTATACTACTGTCATAGTACTGTCATATACTGTTACTATTATACTACTGTTATTACTATTATACTACTGTCATATAGTACTATTGTTACTATTATACTACTGTTATTACTATTATATTACTGTCATACTACTGTTATTACTATTATACTACTGTCATTATTACTATTATATTACTGTCATACTACTGTTATTACTATTATACTACTGTCATATACTGTTATTACTATTATACTACTGTCATACTACTGTTACTATACTACTGTTATTACTATTATACTGTTATTGTATATTACTATTATTGTTGTTACTATTACACTACTGTTATTACTATTATACTACTGTCATAGTACTGTTACTATTATACTACTGTTATTACTATTATACTACTGTCATAGTACTGTTGTTACTATTATACTACTGTTATTACTATTATACTACTGTCATACTACTGTTATTACTATACTACTGTTATTACTATTATACTACTGTCATAGTACTGTTGTTACTAGTATACTACTACTACTGTTATTACTATTATACTACTGTCATAGTACTGTTATTACTATTACTACTGTTATTTATACTACTGTTATTACTATTATACTACTGTCATAGTACTGTTGTTACTATTATACTATTATTATTACTGTTATTACTATTATACTGTCATAGTACTGTTATTACTATTATACTACTGTCATAGTACTGTTATTTATTTACTATTATACTACTACTGTCATACTACTGTTATTACTATTATACTACTGTCATAGTACTGTTGTTACTATTATACTACTGTCATACTACTGTTGTTACTATTATACTACTGTCATAGTACTGTTGTTACTATTATATACTGTTATTACTATTATACTACTGTTACTATTATACTACTGTTGTTACTATTATACTACTGTTATTACTATTATACTACTGTTGTTACTATTATACTACTGTTATTACTATTATACTACTGTCTGTACTGTTACTATTATACTACTGTTATACTATTATACTACTGTCATAGTTGTTATTATTATACTACTATTATACTATAGTACTGTTACTATTATACTACTGTTATTACTATTATACTACTGTTACTATTATACTACTGTTATTACTATTATACTATTATCATAGTTGTTACTATTATACTACTGTTATTACTATTATATACTGTCATATACTGTTATTACTATTATACTACTGTTGTTACTATTATACTACTGTTATACTATTATACTACTGTTGTTACTATTATACTACTGTTGTTACTATTATTACTATTATACTACTGTGTTATTATTATACTACTGTTGTTACTATTATACTACTGTTATTGCTATTATACTACTGTTGTTACTATTACTACTGTCATACTTGTTACTATTATTATTGTTACTATTATGTTATTATTATACTACTGTTACTATTATACTACTGTTGTTACTATTATACTACTGTTGTTACTATTATACTACTGTTGTTACTATTATACTACTGTTGTTACTATTATACTAGTACTGTTATTACCATTATTGTTACTATTATACTACTGTTGTTACTATTATACTACTGTTGTTACTATTATACTACTGTTGTTACTATTATACTACTGTTGTTACTATTTATACTACTGTTGTTACTTATGTTACTATTATACTACTGTTGTTACTATTATACTACTGTTGTTACTATTATACTACTGTTGTTACTATATACTACTGTTGTTACTATTATACTACTGTTGTTACTATTATACTACTGTTGTTACTATTATACTACTGTTGTTACTATTATACTACTGTTGTTACTATTATACTACTGTTGTTACTATTATACTACTGTTGTTACTATTATACTGTTGTTACTATTATTATTACTATTATACTACTGTTATTACTATTATACTACTGTTGTTACTATTATACTACTGTTGTTCATACTACTGTTGTTACTATTATACTACTGTTATTACTACTGTTGTTATTATACTACTGTTATTACTATTATACTACTGTCATATTATACTGTTGTTACTATTATACTACTGTTATTACTATTATACTACTGTTGTTATTATTATACTACTGTTCATAGTACTGTTACTATTATACTACTGTTATTACTATTATACTACTGTTATTACTATTATACTACTGTCATACTACTGTTATTGCCATTATACTACTGTTATTACTATTATACTACTGTTATTACTATTATACTACTGTTATACTACTGTTATTACTATTATACTACTGTTATAGTACTGTTACTATTATACTACTGTTATACTACTGTTGTTACTATTATACTACTGTTGTTACTATTATACTACTGTCATAGTACTACTGTTATACTATTATACTACTGTCATAGTACTGTTATTACTATTATACTACTGTCATATAGTGTTGTTACTATTATACTACTGTTATTACTATTATACTACTGTCATAGTACTGTTATTACTATTATACTACTGTTATTACTATTATACTACTGTTATTACTATTATACTACTGTCATAGTACTGTTATTACTATTATACTACTGTCATAGTACTGTTATTACTATTATACTACTGTCATAGTACTGTTATTACTATTATACTACTATACTACTGTCATAGTACTGTTATTACTATTATACTACTATACTACTGTTATAGTACTGTTATTACTATTATACTACTGTCATAGTACTGTTATTACTATTATACTACTGTTATTATACTACTGTCATAGTACTGTTATTACTATTATACTATTATACTACTGTCATAGTACTGTTATTACTATTATACTACTGTATTATTACTATTATACTACTGTTATTACTATTATACTACTGTTATTACTATTATACTACTGTTGTTACTATTATACTACTGTTGTTACTATTATACTACTGTTGTTACTATTATACTACTGTTATTACTATTATACTACTGTTATAGTACTGTTATTACTATTATACTACTATACTACTGTCATAGTACTGTTATTACTATTATACTACTGTCATACTACTGTTATACTACTATTATACTACTGTTATTACTATTATACTGTCATACTACTGTTATTACTATTATACTACTGTTATAGTACTGTTATTACTATTATAGTACTGTTATTACTATTATACTACTATACTACTGTTATAGTACTGTTATTACTATTATACTACTATACTACTGTTATAGTACTGTTATTACTATTATACTACTATACTACTGTTATAGTACTGTTATTACTATTATACTACTATACTACTGTCATAGTACTGTTATTACTACTGTCATAGTACTGGTATTACTATTATACTACTGTCATAGTACTGGTATTACTACTGTCATAGTACTGGTATTACTACTGTCATAGTACTGGTATTACTACTGTCATAGTACTGTTGTTACTACTGTCATAGTACTGTTGTTACTACTGTCATAGTACTGTATTACTACTGTCATAGTACTGTTGTTACTACTGTCATAGTACTGGTATTACTACTGGCATAGTACTGGTATTACTACTGTCATAGTACTGTTATTACTACTGTCATAGTACTGTTATTACTACTGTCATAGTACTGTTGTTACTACTGTCATAGTACTGGTATTACTACTGTCATAGTACTGGTGTTACTACTGTCATAGTACTGGTATTACTACTGTCATAGTACTGGTATTACTACTGTCATAGTACTGTTGTTACCACTGTCATAGTACTGGTATTACTACTGTCATAGTACTGGTATTACTACTGTCATAGTACTGGTATTACTACTGTCATAGTACTGGTATTACTACTGTCATAGTACTGTATTACCACTGTCATAGTACTGGTATTACTACTGTCATAGTACTGGTATTACTACTGTCATAGTACTGGTATTACTACTGTCATAGTACTGGTATTACTACTGTCATAGTACTGTTGTTACCACTGTCATAGTACTGATCAGGTACATTTCAGTCTCGATGGAGCTGGGAAACTGCCCACTGATACGCTGTTATAGAGGGACATCCTGACCTCAGGTACTACTACAGTACTACTATGGTAATACTACGACTGATACTACTACTGTTATAGAGGGACATCCTGACCTCAGGTACTACTACAGTACTACTATGGTAATACTACGACTGATATTACTGTTAGAGGTACATCCTGACCTCAGGTACTACTACAGTACTACTATGGTAATACTATGACTGATATTACTGTTAGAGGACATCCTGACCTCAGGTACTACTACAGTACTACTATGGTAATACTACGACTGATATTACTGTTAGAGGGACATCCTGCCCTCAGGTACTACTACAGTACTACTATGGTAATACTACGACTGATATTACTGTTAGAGGGACATCCTGACCTCAGGTACTACTACAGTACTACTATGGTAATACTACGACTGATATTACTGTTAGAGGGACATCCTGACCTCAGGTACTACTACAGTACTACTATGGTAATACTACGACTGATATTACTGTTAGAGGGACATCCTGACCTCAGGTACTACTATATTACTACTATGGTAATACTAGGATTGATATTACTGTTAGAGGTACATCCTGACCTACTACTATATTACTACTGTACTGCTACTACTCCTATACTTCTGCAGTACCACTAGTCTGACCCCTGTCCTCCCTGTGTCTGTCCGTCCCCCTGCAGGTTGTTGTCTATGACCCAGGAGCATGGCAGAGTGGAGCCTCTCTCAGGACAACTAGACTACAGCAGATACCCCCTGGGAACACTGCTGACTATTATACCTTACCATGTGAGTACTCATCCCCTACTGCATTAGTACTCATTTACTCATCCACTCATCCCCTACCACATTAGTACTCATCCCTTACTCCTCCCCTATTGTCATCCCCTACCACATTAGTAGTCATCCCTTACTCCTCCCCTATTCAGTCATCCCCTACCACATTAGTAGTCATCCCTTACTCCTCCCCTATTCAGTCATCCCCTACCACATTAGTAGTCATCCCTTACTCCTCCCCTATTCAGTCATCCCCTACCACAT
Source organism: Oncorhynchus gorbuscha (assembly GCF_021184085.1). Lineage (NCBI taxonomy): Eukaryota > Metazoa > Chordata > Actinopteri > Salmoniformes > Salmonidae > Oncorhynchus > Oncorhynchus gorbuscha. The sequence goes on from NW_025748852.1 coordinate 22,593, forward strand.
TAGTAGTCATCCCCTACCACATTAGTAGTCATCCCTTACTCCTCCCCTATTCAGTCATCCCCTACCACATTAGTAGTCATCCCTTACTCCTCCCCTATTCAGTCATCCCCTACCACATTAGTAGTCATCCCTTACTCCTCCCCTATTCAGTCATCCCCTACCACATTAGTAGTCATCCCTTACTCCTCCCCTATTCAGTCATCCCCTACCACATTAGTAGTCATCCCTTACTCCTCCCTATTCAGTCATCCCCTACCACATTAGTAGTCATCCCTTACTCCTCCCCTATTCAGTCATCCCCTACCACATTAGTAGTCATCCCCTACCACGTTAGTAGTCATCCCTTACTCCTCCCCTATTCAGTCATCTCCTACCACGTTAGTGTCTTTAAGTTGTCATTGTACACTACTTGTTCTGCATGTCAGAGGTCTAATATAGATAGGTGTGTTCATCCAGGCTTGTGCAACAGCCATGATGCATTCTGTGTACTACGTCCACTCTGGAGGTCGGCTGGTGGGAAAGTGGACACCCACACGCGGCTGGTGATCAAAGGAGCATCATGGGAAATGTAGTCCTGGAGGGAATCAGCCTGAGCAAAGAGCTGGACAGAGTCACTAATCACCTTGAAGCTCAAATTACTTATTATGTGATGTTGGGAAATGTCCTTCCTATCTTTCCTGATGTCATCGGTTCTATTGCATCGGGGCGGTACTATACAGCAGTCACTGACACTAAACCATGTTTTACACTAATAAATTAACCACTTTCCTTAAACCTTTTGTATTCTCCCAAACTGGATGGTCATTGTTAGTAATAGCAAATATACACTGTACAAAACATTAGGAACACCTGCTCCTTCCATGACAGACTGACCAGGTGAAAGATATGATCCCTTATTGATGTATTGATGTCACTTGTTAAATCCACTTCAATCAGTGTAGATGAATGAAGGGGGGAGACATATAGATGAAGGGGGGAGACATATAGGAGGGGGAGACATGTAGATGAAGACATGGGAGGAGACATGTAGATGAAGGGGGGAGATGAAGGGGGAGACATGTAGATGAAGACATGTAGGGGAGACATGTAGATGAAGGGGGAGACATGTAGATGAAGGGGGAGACATGTAGATGAAGGGGAGACATATAGATGAAGGGGGAGATGAGATGAAGGGGAGGAGACGGGTTAAATAAGGATTTAAGTCTTGAGATGATTGTATGTGTGCCATTGAGGAGAATTGGCAAAACAAAAGATTGAAGTGCCTTTGAACCACAGGAGACTGGTGATTGGAGGACTGGAACGGCATGAAAACCATGTGTTTGATACCTTTCCCCTCTAGCCATTACCACGAGCCTCCCCAGTTCTAGGCGCACCAGTTTGAGTCAAGAACTGCAATGCTGCTGGGTTTTTACGCTCAACAGTTTCCGGTGTCTATCAAGAATGGTCCACCACCCAAAAGACATCCAGCCAACTTGACACAACTGTTGGGAAGCATTGGAGTCGACATGGACCAGCATCCTTGTGGAGTCCATGTCCTGATGAATGGAGGCTGTCATGAGGACAAAGGTTAGTGCAACTCAATATTAGGAAGGTGTTTAATTGTTTGTACACTCCGTGTGTGTTTTCCCCTAATGTTATGTTAGTTTTGGGCTCCCAAGTGGCACTGTATCTCAGTGCTAGAGGCATCACTACAGACACCCTGGTTCGATTCCAGGCTGTATCACAACCGGCTATGATTGGGAGTCCCATAAGGCGGCGCACAATTGGCCCAGCAATCGTCTAGGCCGTCATTGTAAATATGAATTTGTTCTTAACGGACTTGCCTAGTTAAATTTAAATAAAAATAGTTGATTAATTTGTTTGTTATTCAGTCTGCATGTTCTTGGTTGGTCCGCCATGATTGACAGTCGAAAGCCTTGACCAGATCGATGAAGACGGCTGCACAGAACTGTCTTTTATCGATGGCGTTTAGGACCTTGAACGTGGCTGAGGTGCACCCATGACCAGCTCAGAAACCGGATTCCATAGCGGAGAAGGTACGGTGGGATTCAAAATGTTCAGTGATCTGTTTGTTAACTTAACTTTTGAAGACTTTAGAAAGGCAGGACAGGATGGATATAGGTCTATAACAGTTTGGGTCTAGAGGCAGGGCAGGATGGATATAGGTCTGTAACAGTTTGGGTCTAGAGGCAGGGCAGGATGGATATAGGTCTGTAACAGTTTGGGTCTAGGAGGCAGGGCAGGATAGATATAGGTCTGTAACAGTTTGGGTCTAGAGGCAGGCAGGGCAGGATGGATATAGGACAGTTTGGATATAGGTCTGTAACAGTTTGGGTCTAGAGGCAGGGCAGGATGGATATAGGTCTGTAACAGTTTGGGTCTAGAGGCAGGCAGGATAGATATAGGTCTGTAACAGTTTGGGTCTAGAGGCAGGGCAGGGCAGGATGGATATAGGTCTGTAACAGTTTGGGTCTAGAGGCAGGGCAGGATGGATATAGGTCTGTAACAGTTTGGGTCTAGAGGCAGGGCAGGATGGATATAGGTCTGTAACAGTTTGGGTCAGGATGGATATAGTAACAGTTTGGGTCTAGAGGCAGGGCAGGATGGATATAGGTCTGTAACAGTTTGGGTCTAGAGGCAGGGCAGGATGGATATAGGTCTGTAACAGTTTGGGTCTAGAGGCAGGGCAGGCAGGATAGATATAGGTCTGTAACAGTTTGGGTCTAGAGGCAGGGCAGGATGGATATAGGTCTGTAACAGTTTGGGTCTAGAGGCAGGGGGCAGGATGGATATAGGTCTGTAGCAGTTTGGGTCTAGAGGCAGGGCAGGGCAGGATGGATATAGGTCTATAACAGTTTGGGTCTAGAGGCAGGCAGATGGCAGTCTGTAACAGTTTGGGTCTAGAGGCAGGGCAGGATGGATATAGGTCTGTAACAGTTTGGGTCTAGAGGCAGGGCAGGATGGATATAGGTCTGTAACAGTTTGGGTCTAGAGGTCAGGATGGATATAGGTCTGTAACAGTTTGGGTCTAGAGGCAGGGCAGGATGGATATAGGCCTGTAACAGTTTGGGTCTAGAGGCAGGGCAGGATAGATATAGGTCTGTAACAGTTTGGGTCTAGAGGCAGGGCAGGGCAGGATGGATATAGGTCTGTAACAGTTTGGGTCTAGAGGCAGGGCAGGACAGGATGGATATAGGTCTGTAGCAGTTTGGGTCTAGAGGCAGGGCAGGATGGATATAGGTCTGTAACAGTTTGGGTCTAGAGGCAGGGCAGGGTAGGATGGATATAGGTCTGTAACAGTTTGGGTCTAGAGGCAGGGCAGGATAGATATAGGTCTGTAACAGTTTGGGTCTAGAGGCAGGGCAGGGCAGGATGGATATAGGTCTGTAACAGTTTGGGTCTAGAGGCAGGGCAGGATGGATATAGGTCTGTAACAGTTTGGGTCTAGAGGCAGGGCAGGATGGATATAGGTCTGTAACAGTTTGGGTCTAGAGGCAGGGCAGGATGGATATAGGTCTGTAGCAGTTTGGGTCTAGAGGCAGGGCAGGATGGATATAGGTCTGTAACAGTTTGGGTCTAGAGGCAGGGCAGGATGGATATAAGTCTGTAACAGTTTGGGTCTAGAGTGTCTCCCCCTTGGAAGAGGGATGACCGCGGCAGCTTCCCAATCTTTAGGGATCTCAGACGATACGAAAGAGATGTTGAACAGACTAGTGGCAGATCATTTTAGAAAGTGTCCAGACGAGTGCATGGCCATTAAGGCCTCAAGATGAGCAAATATTAATCACAGAGGACGCAACATGTCAGCACCAACTGTCAGTTGGCTTTTCATAGCCGAGTATTCAGATGCGGGAGGGAGATGGTCGAAAACAGCAGGTCTGGGACAAGGCAGCACATCTGGTGAACAGGTCATTGAAACAGCAGGTCTAGGACAAGGCAGCACATTGAAACAGCAGGTCCGGAACAAGGCAGCACATCTGGTGAACAGGTCATTGAAACAGCAGGTCCAGGACAAGGCAGCACATTGAAACAGCAGGTCCAGGACAAGGCAGCACATTGAAACAGCAGGTCCAGGACAAGGCAGCACATTGAAACAGCAGGTCCAGGACAAGCAGCATCTGGTGAACAGGTCATTGAAACAGCAGGTCAGGACAAGGCAGCACATTGAAACAGCAGGTCCAGGACAAGGCAGCACATCTGGTGAACAGGTCGGAGAAACAGCAGGTCCAGAACAAGGCAGCACATCTGGTCCAGAACAGGCAGCACATTGAAACAGCAGGTCCAGGACAAGGCAGCACATTGAAACAGCAGGTCAGGACAAGGCAGCACATTGAAACAGCAGGTCCAGGACAAGGCAGCACATTGAAACAGCAGGTCCAGGACAAGGCAGCACATTGAAACAGCAGGTCAGGACAAGGCAGCACATCTGGTGAACAGGTCAGAGAAACAGCAGGCCAGAAACTGGTTCAGCAAATATGAAACACTCTTAAATATAAGGCAGCACTTTTTGAAACAGCAGGTCCGGAACAAGGCAGTTTCATGGAGGTCAGAGAAACAGCAGGTTCAGCTACTTGAAACATTGGAACAAGTCTACATTGAAACAGCCTTTTAGATGTCCAAAACAAACCAGCACATCTTTATTCACTAATCTCATTGAGGTCAGGACAAGGCAGCACAATGAAACCAGGTCCAGAACAAGGGTTCCGTTTCACAGCAGAGTCCAGGACAAGTCTCACGATGTTGAGCCTCTGGGAAACTCTGCAGGTCTGAAGGTAAAACCAGCACGTATTCAGTCTGCCTTTTGATAACAGCTGTGTAAATAAAGATGATGAAATACATTTTTTAAAATGTTTTTTAATTTTTATACTGAATGTGAAGAATTGACAATACAGACAACAGTGCTACAGATTTCAAAGAGGTGGTCAAATAAGACTAAACAAATGTCATCGAAAACAAAAACAGGAATGTGTACATCCTCTGCACTGAGAAGGCCAGGTCAAGGCAACACAGTGGAAATGGACTTTGGCCTAAAGAGCAGATGACGCTAACTACAGGCAGTGTTTCTGAACCCACACTGGGCCCTCTGACTTAGTTAACACCAATGTGATCACGACCCGTATTCTTAACGAGTCTCAGAGCTGAGTCAACAGAGCTGATCTAGGATCAGGCGTCCCTCTAGATCATTATGATGTAAAAAGGAAAATGAACCACGTTATCATTTTACCACCAGTTCTCTGACCCTACGAGACCCGTTATCAATACCGCCCAGTTCTCTGACCCTACGAGACCCGTTATCAATACCGCCCAGTTCTCTGACCCTACGAGACCCGTTATCAATACCGCCCAGTTCTCTGACCCTACGAGACCCGTTATCAATACCGCCCAGTTCTCTGACCCTACGAGACCCGTTATCAATACCGCCCAGTTCTCTGACCCTACGAGACCCGTTATCAATACCGCCCAGTTCTCTGACCCTACGAGACCCGTTATCAATACCGCTCAGTTGTCTGACCCTACGAGACCCGTTATCAATTACCGCCCAGTTCTCTGACCCTACGAGACCCGTTATCAATACCGCCCAGTTCTCTGACCCTACGAGACCCGTTATCAATACCGCCCAGTTCTCTGACCCTACGAGACCCGTTATCAATACCGCCCAGTTCTCAGACCCTACGAGACCAGTTATCAATACCGCTCAGTTGTCTGACCCTACGAGACCCGTTATCAATTACCGCCCAGTTATCTGACCCTACGAGACCCGTTATCAATACCGCCCAGTTCTCTGACCCTACGAGACCAGTTATCAATACCGCCCAGTTCTCTGACCCTACGAGACCAGTTATCAATACCGCCCAGTTCTCTGACCCTACGAGACCCGTTATCAATACCGCCCAGTTCTCTGACCCTACGAGACCCGTTATCAATACCGCCCAGTTCTCTGACCCTACGAGACCAGTTATCAATACCGCCCAGTTCTCTGACCCTACGAGACCAGTTATCAATACCGCCCAGTTGTCTGACCCTACGAGACCCGTTATCAATACCGCCCAGTTGTATGACCCAGTGAGGCCCAGTTATCTGACCCTACGAGACCCGTTATCAATACCGCCCAGTTCTCTGACCCAGTGAGACCCAGTTCTCTGACCCTACGAGACCCGTTATCAATACCGCCCAGTTGTCTGACCCAGTGAGGCCCAGTTCTCTTGGGTTGGAGAGAAAGACGGAACATGATCCTCTCCTCACTCTACTTCTTTCTCCAGGAAGTCAGTCAGAGTGCTGGTCTCCACGGCAACCAGCAGGTACTCCACTCCATCAGCACCCTGAGGGATCATGGGAAAAAATTAGTCAACTTCAGGTTGAAGCTGTGTGTGTGCGCCCGTGTGTGTGTGCGTGAGTGTACCTTGCGTGTGCGGATGAGTTTGTGGTCTCTGAACTCTGTGAGCTGGGTACGCAGGGTGAGGTCAGAGTTCACCAGGAAGGCTTCCCGACAACGCTGGTAGAAGTCCTGGAATGACAAGCCTACACACACATACACTTTAAAACAATTACTGTGAAGGGTTGTAGGAGGGGTAGTGGAGTGGTGTGTGTGTGTGTACCTGTGTAGGAGGGTAGTGTGTGTGTAACTGTAGGAGGGTAGTGTGTGTGTAACTGTGTAGGAGGGGTAGTGTGTGTGTAACTGTGTAGGAGGGGTAGTGGGTGTGTGTGTACCTGTGTAGGAGGGGTAGTGTGTGTGTAACTGTGTAGGAGGGGTAGTGTGTGTGTAACTGTGTAGGAGGGGTGTGTGTGTACCTGTGTAGGAGGGTGTGTGTGTACCTGTGTAGGAGGGGTAGTGGGTGTGTATGAAGGGTTGTAGGAGAGGGTAGTGGGTGTGTACCTGTGTAGGAGGGGTAGTGGGTGTGTGTGGGTTGTAGGAGGGGTAGTGGGTGTGTAAGAAGGGTTGTAGGAGGGTAGTGGGTGTGTATGAAGGGTTATAGGAGGGGGTAGTGTGTGTGTATGAAGGGTTGTAGGAGGGCAGTGTGTGTGTGTGTGTACCTGTGTAGGATGTGTACCTGTGTAGGAGGGGTAGTGTGTGTGTGTGTACCTGTGTAGGAGGGGTAGTGTGTGTGTGTGTGTGTACCTGTGTAGGAGGGGTAGTGTGTGTGTGTGTGTGTGTGTACCTGTGTAGGAGGGGTAGTGTGTGTGTGTGTGTGTGTGTACCTGTGTAGGAGGGGTAGTGGGTGTGTGTGTACCTGTGTAGGAGGGGTAGTGGGTGTGTATGAAGGGTTGTAGGAGGGGTAGTGGGTGTGTGTGTGTGTAGGAGGGGTAGTGTGTGTGTGTGTACCTGTGTAGGAGGGGTAGTGTGTGTGTGTATGAAGGGTTGTAGGAGGGGTAGTGTGTGTGTGTGTGTGTGTGTGTGTGTGTAGGAGGGGTAGTGTGTGTGTGTGTACCTGTGTAGGAGGGGTAGTGTGTGTGTGTGTGTACCTGTGTAGGAGGGGTAGTGTGTGTGTGTGTGTAGGGTTGTAGGAGGGGTATGTGTGTGTGTGTGTGTGTGTGTGTGTGTGTGTGTGTGTGTGTGTGTGTGTGTGTGTGTGTGTGTGTGTGTGTGTGTGTGTGTGTGTGTGTGTGTGTGTGTGTGTGTGTAGGAGGGGTAGTGTGTGTG
>NW_025748853.1:0-5000 GCF_021184085.1 Oncorhynchus gorbuscha
CCTGTCCCACTCAGACAACATTACTACAACATACAACCTGTCCCACTCAGACAACATTACTACATCATACAACCTGTCCCACCAGACAACATTACACACAACATTACTACATCATACAACCTGTCTCACCCAGGACAACATTACTACATCATACAAACCTGTCCCACTCAGACAACATTACACACAACAACCTTCCCACCCCACATCATACAACAACATTCCCACATCATACAACATTACACCCAGACAACATTACTACATCATACAACCTGTCCCACTCAGACAACATTACACACAACATTACTATCATACAACCTGTCCCACCCAGACAACATTACTACATCATACAACCTGTCCCACTTCAGACAACCTGTCCCACTCAGACAACATTACTACATCATACAACCTGTCCCACTCAGACATTACACACAACATTACTACATCATACAACCTGTCCCACTCTGGACAACATTACTACATCATACAACCTGTCCCACCCAGACAACATTACACACAACATTACCACTCATACAACCTTCCCACTCAGACAACATTACTACATCATACAACCTGTCCCATTCAGACAACATTGTTACAACATTACTACATCATACAACCTGTCCCACCTGGCAGACAACAACATTACTACATCATACAACCTGTCCCACTCAGACAACATTACACACAACATTACTACATCATACAACCTGTCCCACTCAGACAACATTACAACATTACTACATCATACAACCTGTCCCACTCAGACAACATTACACACAACATTACTACATCACACACCTGTCCCACCCAGACAACATTACACAACATTACTACATCATACAACCTGTCCCACTCAGAAACATTACTACAACATACAACCTGTCCCACTCAGACAACATTACTACATCATACAACCTGTCCCACTCAGACAACATTACACACCTGACTAATATATATCTATACAACTACATTTACCTGACTAATATATATCTATACAACTACATTTACCTGACTAATATATATCTATACAACTACATTTACCTGACTATATATATCTATACAGCTACATTTACTGGCTAATATATATCTATACAGCCATTACCTGACTAATATATATCTATACAACTCCATTTACCTGACTAATAAAAGAGAAATACAACTACATTTACCTGACTAATATAATTAATTACAATACATTTACCTGACTAATATTATATTCCAGCCAATTGACTACATGCAAAAGTGTGTTCTGACCTAGATTTGTAAATATAATTTATATTATTTCACCTATTTGTTAATGGTGTGTGTGTTCATGCGTGTGTTTGTGTTCACATGTGTATTATGTGTGTGTGTGTGCATGTGTGTGTGGCTGTCTGGTAAACTCATCATGTTCTGCCTCTGCTTCCCTGCCAGTGATGCATTGTGGGAAAAAAACAGGATGTGTGTGTGTGTGTTAGGGGGCTTCCCATCCCTGCACTGTCCCATCCCTCTTCTCCTCCTTCACCTCTATTAGTTATCCTCGGTAGTTCTCAGAGTTTAACAACCTCCGCACCTCTAGACACCCAGACCCGGCCCTGCTAACCCAGCCACACTGCACTATGACCAGCCTCAGAGCGGATCGAGGGCCCTGGCCCTGCCCTCCTGGTTGTCCTCCAGCTTCAGGCCTGTAGGGGACAGGGGACTGCTGAGCTCAGGAAGCCCATCTACCAGAGACTCAGACGACTGGACGATCAGGTCGGTGTGTGGCGGTTCTGTGTGTGTCTGTGTGTGTGGTTTGAGTGTGTCTGTGTGTGTGTCTGTGTGCGTCTGTGTGAGTGTGTCTGTGTGTCTGTGTGAGTGTGTTTGTGTGTCTGTGTGAGTGTATCTGTGTGTGTGTGTCTGTGTGAGTGTCTGTGTGTGTGTGTCTGTGTGAGTGTGTTTGTGTGAGTGTGTTTTGTGTGTGTGTGTCTGTGTGGTGTGTGTCTGTGTGAGTGTTTGTGTGTGTGTGTGTGTGTGAGTGTGTTTGTGTGTGTGTCTGTGTGAGTGTATTGTGTGTGTGTGTCTGTGGGAGTCTGTGTGTGTCTGTGTGTGTCTGTGTGAGTGTGATGTGTTTGTGTGTGTCTGTGTGAGTGTGTTTGTGTGTGTCTGTGTGAGTGTATCTGTGTGTGTGTGTCTGTGTGAGTGTATCTGTGTGTGTGTGTCTGTGTGAGTGTATCTGTGTGTGTGTTTGTGTGTGTGTGTCTGTGTGTGTGTGTCTGTGTGTGTGAGTGTGTCTGTGTGTGTGTGTCTGTGTGAGTGTGTTTGTGTGTGTGTGTCTGTGTGAGTGTATCTGTGTGTGTGTCTGTGTGAGTGTATCTGTGTGTGTGTGTCTGTGTGAGTGTATCTGTGTGTGTGTGTCTGTGTGAGTGTGTTTGTGTGTGTGTGTCTGTGTGAGTGTATCTGTGTGTGTGTGTCTGTCTGTGTGTGTGTGTGTGTCTGTGTGTGTTGTGTGTGTGTATGTGTATTGTGTGTGTGTGTCTGTGTGAACGTGTGTCTGTGTGTGTGTGTCTGTGTGAGTGTATCTGTGTGTGTGTCTGTGTGAGTGTATCTGTGTGTGTGTCTGTGGAGCTGTCCCAGCTTGTGTGCTATAAGTCTGTTCATGTGTCTGTATGTGTGTGTCTGTGTGAGATGTGGCATCTGTGTGTGTGTCTGTGTGACTGTGTTTGTGTATAAGTCTGTTCATGTGTGTGTCTGTGCGTGTCTGTGTGTGTGTCTCCCTTGGATATGTTATTGTTTTATTACAAGAAAATAAAAATTAGAACGTTTTTATCCATAAGTGGGATACACTTTCCAAAAGTATGTGGACACCTTCGTCCAACATCTCATTCCAAAATCACAGGCATAACTATGGAGCTGGTCCCAGCTTTGCTGCTATAACAACTTCCTCCTTCTGGGAAGGCTTCTGGTTGAACATTGTTGTTTTCCACTAAGATGCTGGAACATTTCTGGGAAGGCCGATGGGACTTGGTCGGGGAAGGCACTGATGTTGGTCTGGCTATAACACAGTCGATGTTGGAACATTTCTGTTCCAATTCACAGTCCCAGAGGTGTTCGATGGAGTTGAGGTCAGGGCTCTGTGCAGGCCAGTCATGTTCTTCCGCAGCGATCTCAACAAACCATTTCTGTATGGACCTGGCTTTGTGCACGGGGCATTATCATGCTGAAACAGGAAAGGGCCTTCCCCAAACTGTTGCCACAAAGTTGGAAGCACAGAATCGTCTAGAATATAATTTTATGCTGTAACGTTAAGATTTCCCTTCACTAGAACTAGGGGTTTTAGCCCGAACCATGAAAAACAGCCCCAGACCATTATTCCTCCTCCACCAAACTTTACAGTTGGCACTATGCATTGGGGCAGGTAGAGTTCTCCTGGCATTCGCCAAACCCAGATTCTCCGTCCGTCGGACTGACAGATGGTGCAGCGTGATTCATCACTTCAGAAAAAAAGTTTCCACTGCTCCAGAGTCCAGAGGCGGCGAGCTTCACACCACTCCGGCCGACGCTTGGCATTGCGCATGGTGATCTTAGGCTTGTGTGCGGCTGCTCTGCCATGGAAACCCATTTTATGAAGCTCCCGACGAACAGTTCTTGTGCCGATGTTGCTTCCAGAGGTAGTTTGGAACTCGGGCAACCAATGACAAACTATTTTTCCGCTCTTCACCACTCAGCGGTCCTGTTCTGTGAACTTGTGTGGTCTGCTTCTTCGCGGCTGAGCCGTTGTTGCTCCTAGCTGTTTCCACTTCACAATAACAGCACTTACAGTTGACCGGGGCAGCTCTAGCAAGGAAGACATTTGATGAACTGACTTGCTGGAAAAGTTGCATCCTATGACGGTGCCACGTTGAAAGTCACTGAGATCTTCAGTTAGGTCATTCTACTGTCAGTGTTTGTCTATGGAGATTGCATGGCGTGAGTGCTCAATTTTATACACCTGTCAGCAACGGGTGAAGCTGAAGTAGCCGAATCCCCTCATTTGAATGGGTTTCCATGTAGTGCTGTAAATATAGTGGGTGTGTAAGAACTGGAGATGATTGGTTGTGTGTTTGTTTCTCAGTTCCGTCGATTCCAGGAACAGACCCTGAGCCGGTTAGACCTTCTGAACCATGTGTCTAATGTGTCGACCCCCCTAGAGGTCAGAGTTCAGACCCTGTCTGACCAACACAGAAACCTCACCCAGGAACTAACGCAACTCAGAGACACCACCATACAGGTTACTGTTTATATCATTTTAGTTATATTATTATTATTGTAATATATTGTTATATTTACATGTATGTTATATATTATGTTATTTTTTATATTAAAATATATAAATATGTATGTATATTTATGTTATATTCTTACGTTAAAATGATTGTTTGCTTATATTTCCTTTTAGTTTGGGCTCTGTCATTGTTTTATCTTGTTTCTGTCCTGTTTTGTTTTTGTGGGGGAAACGTAAAAATCTTACCCCAAAACAACAGGAGCTGGACATCCTGAAAGACCGGAGCAGTAAACTACAGAAGAAGAACAAGAGGATGGAGGGAAGACTGGCCTCGCTGGAGAGAGGACTGAGACACAGACAGGGACAGGTACTCTAGGCAACAGACAGGGACAGGTACTCTAGGCAACAGACAGGGACAGGTACTCTAATTAACAGACAGGGACAGGTACTCTAAGCAACAACAGACAGGTACAATTAACAGGTACTCTAATTAACAGACAGGGACAGGTACTCTAGGCAACAGACAGGGACAGGTACTCTAATTAACAGACAGGGACAGGTACTCTAAGCAACAACAGACAGGGACAGGTACTCTAAGCAACAGACAGGGACAGGTACTCTAAGCAACAGACAGGGACAGGTACTCTAATTAACAGACAGGGACAGGTACTCTAAGCAACAACAGACAGGGACAGGTACTCTAAGCAACAACAGACAGGGACAGGTACTCTAAGCAACAACAGACAGGGACTCTAAGCAACAACAGACAGGGACAGGT
>NW_025748853.1:10000-30221 GCF_021184085.1 Oncorhynchus gorbuscha
CCCTTGGAGGCCACTGGGCCCTTCAATGCTGCAGAAATGCTTTGGTACCCTTGGAGGCCACTGGGCCCTTCAATGCTGCAGAAATGTTTTGGTACCCTTGGAGGCCACTGGGCCCTTCAATGCTGCAGAAATGCTTTGGTACCCTTGGAGGCCACTGGGCCCTTCAATGCTGCAGAAATGTTTTGGTACCCTTGGAGGCCACTTGGAGGCCACTGGGCCCTTCAATGCTGCAGAAATGCTTTGGTACCCTTGGAGGCCACTGGGCCCTTCAATGCTGCAGAAATGTTTTGGTACCCTTGGAGGCCACTGGGCCCTTCAATGCTGCAGAAATGCTTTGGTACCCTTGGAGGCCACTGGGCCCTTCAATGCTGCAGAAATGTTTCGGTACCCTTGGAGGCCACTGGGCCCTTCAATGCTGCAGAAATGTTTCGGTACCCTTGGAGGCCACTGGGCCCTTCAATGCTGCAGAAATGTTTCGGTACCCTTGGAGGCCACTGTGTTCTTGGGGACCTTCAATTCTGCAGTATTATTATTATTTTTGGTACCCTTGTTCCCTTCAGATCTGTGCCTCGACATAATCCTGTCTCGGAGCTCTACGGACAATTCCTTCAACCTCATGGCTTGGTTTTTGCTCTGACATGCACTGTCAACTGTGGGACCTTATGTAGACAGGTGTGTGTCTTTCCAAATCATATCCAATCAACTGAATTTACCACAGGTGGACTCCAATCAAATTGTAGAAACACCTCAAGGATGATCAATGGAAACAGGATGTACCTGAGCTCAATTTTGAGTCTCATAGCAAAGGGTCTGAATACTTATTGTTACGCTGGTATGATGGAATAGGAGACAGGCGCAGGAATACGTAATAGGTGTTTTTATTGAACCAAATTACAGCGTGCCGTGTAAAGGCACGCAGACCAAACAAACACGTATACAAAACACAGGGTAGAAACCCATACAAAAGAGTGAGGAGTACCAATGTAACGGATGTGAAACGGCTAGCTTAGTTAGCGGTGTGCGCTAAATAGTGTTTCAATCAGTGACGTCACTTGCTCTGAGACCTTGAAGTAGTGGTTCCCCTTGCTCTGCAAGGGTCGCGGCCTTTGTGGAGCGATGGGTAATGACGCTTCGTGGGTGACTGTTGTTGATTTGTGCAGAAGGTCCCTGGTTCGCGCCCGGGTATGGGCGAGGGGGACGGTTTAAAATTATACTGTTACACCAATACAGGAGTACCAATACAGGAGTACCAATACACGAGATCCGTAATCATCTGTGCACAACACAAGTGGCAGGAAAGCCAAACCAATGCAGCACGGGTACTCACACCACCATGCAAACATTTCTAAAAATCTGTTTTCACTTTGTCATTATGGGGTATTGTGATGTCATTACGGGGTATTGTGATGTCATTATGGGGTATTGTGATGTCATTATGGGGTATTGTGATGTCATTATGGGGTATTGTGATGTCATTACGGGGTATTGTGATGTCATCATGGGGTATTGTGTGTATATTGATGAGGAAAATAATGAATTGAATCCATTCTAGAATAAGGCCGTTACATAAGAAAACTTTAACAATGCACTGTATGTGTTTTACATCCAGAAACAACATCTGCTGAGCCACGAGAGACCAGGAAGACACACACACCACACACACACACACATCTGATAAAGGCATTGTTGTGTTTTTCCATTCAGTTTGGAGGGAAAGGGGAGTTGAACCATTACATTTGCCCCATCTTGGGACTACAAGGTCCTCTGCTCTCTAAATAGATAAACAGACGAGAGAGAGAGAGAGAGAGAGAGAGAGAGAGAGAGAGAGAGAGAGAGAGAGAGAGAGAGAGAGAGAGAGAGAGAGAGAGAGAGAGAGAGAGAGAGAGAGAGAGAGAGAGAGAGAGAGAGAGAGAGAGAGAGAGAGAGAGAGAGAGAGAGAGGGGTTACGTGTTGATAGATACAGGATATAGTCTCAGTGGGTTTGGACCATCTGAGAGTTAAGAGTTATGTTCACATCTGAAGAATCAATCTAACTCTATTGTTCACGCTGAATAACCTAATATAAATAAACCCAGTTAGAGAATCACTATATTCTGTAAGTCTAGAAAGTGATACACAAGGCCTTGGCCAAGAAATGCAGAATCATCTCTACACATTGATCAGTCAGCTGGTTATTACAGGAGTCAGTTTGTGGTTGACAAGTTGATAAATGGCTGACAGAATCAGTTCTCTTCAGCCTTGGTACCAGTCTGTTTCTATAGCCTGGATACCAGTCTGTTTCTATAGCCTCGGTACCAGTCTGTTTCTATAGCCTGGATACCAGTCTGTTTCTATAGCCTTCCTATAGTCTGAGTACCAGTCTGTTTCTATAGCCTTCCTATAGTCTGAGTACCAGTCTGTTTCTATAGCCTTCCTATAGTCTGAGTACCAGTCTGTTTCTATAGCCTTCCTATAGTCTGAGTACCAGTCTGTTTCTATAGCCTTCCTATAGTCTGAGTACCAGTCTGTTTCTATAGCCTTCCTATAGTCTGAGTACCAGTCTGTTTCTATAGTCATCTAGTACCAGTCTGTTTCTATAGCCTTATCCAGTCTGTTTCTATAGTCTGAGTACCAGTCTGTTTCTATAGCCTTGGGTACCAGTCTGTTTCTTCCTATAGCATGGGTACCAGTCTGTTTCTATAGCCTTCCTATAGTCTGAGTACCAGTCTGTTTCTATAGCCTGGGTACCAGTCTGTTTCTATAGCCTTCCTATAGTCTGAGTACCAGTCTGTTTCTATAGCCTTCCTATAGTCTGAGTACCAGTCTGTTTCTATAGCCTTCCTATAGTCTGAGTACCAGTCTGTTTCTATAGTCTGAGTACCAGTCTGTTTCTATAGCCTGGGTACCAGTCTGTTTCTATAGTCTGAGTACCAGTCTGTTTCTATAGCCTGGGTACCAGTCGGTTTCCTTCCTATAGCATGGGTACCAGTCTGTTTCTACAGCCTTCCTATAGTCTGGGTACCAGTCTGTTTCTATAGCCTTCCTATAGTCTGGGTACCAGTCTGTTTCTATAGCCTTCTAATAGCCTGGCTACCAGTCTGTTTCCTTCCTATAGCCTGGGCACCAATCTGTTTCTATAGCCTTCCTATAGCCTGGGTGCCAGTCTGTTTCCTTCCTATAGCCTGGGCACCAATCTGTTTCTATAGCCTTCCTATAGCCTGGGTGCCAGTGTGTTTTTCCTATAGCCTCCTCATTTGCTGTTGTTGAATGCAGAAACAGTCCAAGACTGGGATTAGATGGTCCCACCTCTTCCTATAGCCTGGGTACCAGTCTGTTTCCTTCCTATAGCCTGGGTACCAGTCTGTTTCCTTCCTACAGCCCGAGTCCCACTCCGCTTTTAGCTGTTCGTCATCATGGTGTGTTTGACCTATAAAACATGACTGAGAATAAAGCTGTTACACTGACAGTTCTGTTCTCCGGCCACAACTCCCATCCAGCCAATCCTGTCGGGACCATCATCCTGGGCTACAGTAGACTTCAGGCTTCATGATTTACTGTCTGCTTTTACTACATTGTCCTGACCTGAGGATGTGAGGAGGAGGGAGAGAGAGAGAGGGAAGGAGAGGGAATGAGATAGAAAGAGAGAAAGGGGATAGTCTAGTTGTAGGGAGTAGTCTAGTTGTAGGGGATAGTCTAGTTGTAGGGGGTAGTCTAGTTGTAGGGGGTAGTCTAGTTGTAGAGCATAGTCTAGTTGTAGGGGTAGTCTAGTTGTAGGGGATAGTCTAGTTGTAGGGGATAGTCTAGTTGTAGGGGGTAGTCTAGTTGTAGGGGGTAGTCTAGTTGTAGGGGATAGTCTAGTTGTAGGGGATAGTCTAGTTGTAGGGGATAGTCTAGTTGTAGGGGGTAGTCTAGTTGTAGGGGATAGTCTAGTTGTAGGGGATAGTCTAGTTGTAGGGGATAGTCTAGTTGTAGGGGATACCCCAGTTGTAGGGGATACCCCAAACAGCAAGTAATGCAGATGTAGAAGCACGATGGCTAGGAAAAACTCCTTAGAAAGTCAGGAACCTAGGAAGAAACCTAGAGAGGAACCAGGCTCTGAGGGGTGGCCAGTCCTCTTCTGGCTGTACTGGGTAGAGAGGAACCAGGCTCTGAGGGGTGGCCAGTCCTCTTCTGGCTGTACTGGGTAGAGAGGAACCAGGCTCTGAGGGGTGGCCAGTCCCCTTCTGGCTGTACTGGGTGGAAAGGAACCAGGCTCTGAGGGGTGGCCAGTCCTCTTCTGGCTGTACTGGGTGGAAAGGAACCAGGCTCTGAGGGGTGGCCAGTCCTCTTCTGGCTGTACTGGGTAGAGAGGAACCAGGCTCTGAGGGGTGGCCAGTCCTCTTCTGGCTGTACTGGGTGGAAAGGAACCAGGCTCTGAGGGGTGGCCAGTCCCCTTCTGGCTGTACTGGGTAGAGAGGAACCAGGCTTTGAGGGGTGGCCAGTCCTCTTCTGGCTGTACTGGGTAGAGAGGAACCAGGCTCTGAGGGGTGGCCAGTCCTCTTCTGGCTGTACTGGGTAGAGAGGAACCAGGCTCTGAGGGGTGGCCAGTCCTCTTCTAGCTGTACTGGGTAGAGAGGGACCAGGCTCTGAGGGGTGGCCAGTCCTCTTCTGGCTGTACTGGGTAGAGAGGAGCCAGGCTCTGAGGGGTGGCCAGTCCTCTTCTGGCTGTACTGGGTAGAGAGGAGCCAGGCTCTGAGGGGTGGCCAGTCCTCTTCTGGCTGTACTGGGTAGAGAGGAACCAGGCTCTGAGGGGTGGCCAGTCCCCTTCTGGCTGTACTGGGTAGAGAGGAACCAGGCTCTGAGGGGTGGCCAGTCCTCTTCTGGCTGTGCTGGGTGGAGATTATAATTGTCATGTTTTGTCTTATATTGTCTTGTCATTTTGCTTTTCCCTCTGTTCGTTTTCCCCCTGCTGGTCTTTTTAGGTTCGTTCCCCTTTTTCTCTCTCCCTTCCTCTCTCTCTTCTCTCTATCGTTCCGTTCCTGCTCCCAGCTGTTCCTATTCCCCTAATCAATCATTTAGTCTTCCCACACCCGTTCCCTATCTTTTTCCCTGATTAGAGTCCCTATTTCTCCCCTTGTTTTCCGTTTCTGCCCTGTCGGATCCTTGTCTATTGTTCACCGTGCTGTGTCTGTGTATCGCCCTGTCGTTCCCTCAGATGCTGCGTGGTGAGCAGGTGTCTGAGTCTGCTACGTTCAAGTGCCTTCCCGAGGCAACCTGCAGTTCATGATCGAGTCTCCAGTCTGTTCTCGTCATTACGAGTGGAATTGTGCTTTATGATTGTATATTTACTTTACTGGATTAAAGACTCTGTTTTCGCCAAGTCGCTTTTGGGTCCTCATTCACCTGCATAACAATAATACTATATGGCCATTAACTCCAGATTGTTCAGATGTTCAAACGTTCATAGATGACCAACAGGGTCAAATAATAACCCCAGTGGGGATCTGCATTCAAATAGTTTTACAAGGTAGTCTGTTTTTGGGATCTGTTTTCAAATAGTTTTAAAAAGTAGTCTGTTTTTGGGATCTGTATTGAAACACTTTTTAAAAAGTAGCCATTTTTTGAGATCTGTATTCAAAGAGTTTTAGTCCAATTATTCCCTCTGAAAAGGAGTTATCCCAGGTCTGATGTCACAACTAGAGTTATCCCAGGTCTGATGTCACAACTAGAGTTATCCCAGGTCTGATGTCACAACTAGAGTTATCCCAGGTCTGATGTCACAACCAGTAGTTACAACTAGAGTTATCCCAGGTCTGATGTCACAACTAGTAGTTACAACTAGAGTTATCCCAGGTCTGATGTCACAACGAGTAGTTACAACTAGAGTTATCCCAGGTCTGATGTCACAACTAGAGTTATCCCAGGTCTGATGTCACAACTAGTAGTTACAACTAGAGTTCTCCCAGGTCTGATGTCACAACGAGTAGTTACAACTAGAGTTATCCCAGGTCTGATGTCACAACTAGAGTTATCCCAGGTCTGATGTCACAACTAGAGTTATCCCAGGTCTGATGTCACAACTAGAGTTATCCCAGGTCTGATGTCACAACTAGAGTTATCCCAGGTCTGATGTCACAACTAGAGTTATCCCAGGTCTGATGTCACAACTGGAGTTATTCCAGGTCTGATGTCACAACCAGTAGTTACAACTAGAGTTATCCCAGGTCTGATGTCACAACTAGAGTTATCCCAGGTCTGATGTCACAACCAGTAGTTACAACCAGAGTTATCCCAGGTCTGATGTCACAACTAGAGTTATCCCAGGTCTGATGTCACAACTAGAGTTATCCCAGGTCTGATGTCACAACTAGAGTTATCCCAGGTCTGATGTCACAACTAGAGTTATCCCAGGTCTGATGTCACAACTAGAGTTATCCCAGGTCTGATGTCACAACTAGAGTTATCCCAGGTCTGATGTCACAACTAGAGTTATCCCAGGTCTGATGTCACAACTAGAGTTATCCCAGGTCTGATGTCACAACTAGAGTTATCCCAGGTCTGATGTCACAACTAGAGTTATCCCAGGTCTGATGTCACAACTAGAGTTATCCCAGGTCTGATGTCACAACGAGTAGTTACAACTAGAGTTATCCCAGGTCTGATGTCACAACTAGAGTTATCCCAGGTCTGATGTCACAACTAGTGTTATCCCAGGTCTGATGTCACAACTAGAGTTATCCCAGGTCTGATGTCACAACTAGAGTTATCCCAGGTCTGATGTCACAACTAGAGTTATCCCAGGTCTGATGTCACAACGAGTAGTTACAACTAGAGTTATCCCAGGTCTGATGTCACAACCAGTAGTTACAACTAGAGTTATCCCAGGTCTGATGTCACAACGAGTAGTTACAACTAGAGTTATCCCAGGTCTGATGTCACAACTAGAGTTATCCCAGGTCTGATGTCACAACTAGAGTTATCCCAGGTCTGATTTGTTGCAGTGTTTTTGTTCCAGTACTCCCTGACTATCTAGTCTCTCTGTTTTCTCTCCTCCAGTCTGTAATGTGGACTCCATGCTCCTGTTCCCGTCAGCTTCCTCTGAGAACTACGTCACCTTCTCCCGGAGCTTCCCTGCTCTTCCAGAACTCTCCGTGTGCCTGTGGTTCCGCGTCGACGTCGGGTACGTAGGAACGCTCCTCTCTTACGCCACGGAAGACAACGACAACAAACTAGTCCTATACGGACGCAACTCCTCCTCCTCTTCTTCCTCCACCCCCAACCGAGCAACCCTGGACTTCGTGGTGGGAGACCCTGCGTACCGTGAGCTCCCTGTGGACTCTGTGCTGGACGGGTGCTGGCACCACCTCTGTGTACTCTGGTCCTCTATCCAGGGACGATTCTGGCACTACACCGACCGGCGCCTGACCTCCGCAGGGTCAGGGTTCAGGAAGGGTTACGAGGTGCCAGGAGGGGGGATAGTGGTGCTGGGAGCAGAGCAGGACAGCCAGGGGGGAGGGTTTGATCCCAACGAGGGGTTCGTGGGGCGCCTGGCGGGGTTCACCGTATGGGACCGGGTGTTGAGTCCTGGGGAGGTGACGGGGGTGGCTACGGGGAGGGGGGTACCCCGGGGGGTGGTGCTCGAGTTGGGGGACGTTGACGGAGTTCATGGGGAGGTGCAGCAGGTAGCCTGCGAGTGCCTGGAACACTGTAGCTGAGACGTCTGATTCCAAACCGACCCTCATCCCTCGTCCCTATAGGCACTCCTAGATCTACAGTGTGGTTCTTTAGGGCAGAGTGGGCTGGTTTTTACTCCTCTGTACTTGATTGATCAATTAAGGTAATTGATTTCCCCTCACCTGGTTGTCTATGTCTTAATTGTGCGTCAATTAAAAATAAATAATAACAAACAACAACAACCAGCCTGGGGGGCCTTGGGATTCAGCTGTCTAAATGTTTTACTGTTCATCAATTGTCACGCATAGGTGTAATAGGTGGCAGGGAAGTCAGGCACATGAGAGTCAAATGGAGTTTAAATATGGAGTCTTTTAATAAAGTTCCAAGAGTACACTCCATAACAATAAACAGTGCCACAAACAAACAAAACATGGGTTGAAGACCCGAGGAACACCTATACAAACAATAACACTGCACTGACAACAAAAAATGACCTGACAAAGACATGAGGGGAAACAGAGGGTTAAATACATCCAGGTAATGAATGGGATTGAAAACAGGTGTGTGGGAAGACAAGACAAAACCAATGGAAAATTAAAAATTGATCAATGATGGCTAGAAGACCGGTGACGTTGAACGCCGAGCACCGCCCGAACAAGGAGAGGCAACGACTTCGGCAGAAGTCGTGACATCAATGAACTACCAGGGAGAATGAAGACCGGCAGAACTGCCCTTCGGACTGGATGTGGACCTGTATTGAAAGAGGAACACTTCTCTAACCTTAAACAGTGCCACTGACACACTGTAAAATGACCATGTGGATGAAAGCCATCAATTATTACTTAAAGCAATGTTGTTATATGGCTAAACAAAGACTATTTCATAGCATATATATTGTTACCCAGCAACAGACAGAGACAGACTTACAGACAGACAGATACAGACTTAGACAGACATACAGAGGCAGACAGAGGGACAGATGGACAGACAGACAGAGAGGCAGACAGCCAGACAGAGAGGCAGACAGACAGACATAGAGAGAGACAGACTTACAGACAGATACAGACTTAGACAGAGAGAGAGGCAGACAGACATACAGAGGCAGACAGAGGGACAGACAGACAGGGACAGACCGACAGACAGACAGAGAGGCAGACAGACAGACAGAGAGAGAGAGGCAGATTGTTCAGATTGTTCTGTTATAAAGTCAACAGACTGATGTCGGTTATTATCATGCCAATAAATCAAGATTATGTCAGTTGGAGCTGCTCTCCACTCTACTGAATATATAACAGTCATCATTCACGAGACAAATGACCCTTTATCTATAAACATTGATTCACTCAGTTCGTTTGAATTTGTTTGTATGTCTTTGTTATGCATGGTTTTGTCTTGTCAGTATATTATTTCACTTGAGAGGGAAAAGCATAGTTTTTTTTTCTGTCACCTACTTCAACTATTTCAATTTCCAAGGTCCTTGATGTAAGACCGCTACAAATACCTAGATTATTCAATAATTCACCAGCAACATGTAAACAATCAGTTCTTCATAATATGACATCGATATCATTGCCTGGCTCTTATGCTGTAAAATAATGGCAAAAATACGTCTTCCTCTCTGTTTTTGGTCTCAGCTTTCAGTTAGAGAACTACAATTCCCAGAAATCCATGCGAAAAACAGTTATGTTTGACCCTGTGTGCCACCGGTAGAAACCATCACGAGTTCGCCTATGATTTTAGTCATGTGGAATATCTAAAAGTTCCCTCTTTAACGTCCTCACTCATCTCTCCTTGTCTCCTTTTCAAAACCCATTGGAGGAGATGGTCAGAGGGGCGGGACCTCTGGATTTCTCCTCCAATGGGGTTTTCAGAAGGAGACGAGGAGAGAGGACGCGAGGCGGAAGTCATTGAGATCCTCCCATAAAGGAAGGCAAGAATGAGAGGCGGTTATAACCAGACACAAATTGCAAAATAAAAAAACTATCTCACTGATTGTGAGAGTGGAGAACTACCGCGAGTAAAACATGGCCAACATCACGAAGAAAGTGTCGTGGTCGAGCCGGGGTGACGAGTCCGGTGGCGGCGAGAGAAGCCCACTTCAACGGCACCGAAGAAGTCCGGTACACCAGACAGGTAAGGGTTATCAATGCTAAACTAGCGACCACAAGCAGAACTGTCTACCGCTGCCGCTATGTGCCAGCGAGGTATCCATGATGTTTTCGAAGAGTTAAAAAACATTATGTTATGTTTTGCTATGAGATTAATGTTTTTAAAAAAAAGAAGAGTGCTCCGTTTGTGGTTTGTTTGCATGCAGGAGTTTGCAAATGCTGCTAACAACAACAACAACAACAACAACAACAACAACATGCAAACGTCACAGGATGGAGTTGGAGGATGCTTTTCAGACAAGCACGTTTTTTTTTTTTTAGAAGTTTTAATAAATCCTATGCCCATTTTAACAAAATGCCAAAGACTGGCAGACCTAAGAAAAATAGCTACAGAAAGAAAAAGTAATCTTCAAACCAGAGTTTCAGAATAGAACCGTAAGTTACTAACAAACACTGAACTCCGACTATTAAGGTAATCAGGGAATCAGCCTTTGTACCACTTCCTATTAAATTACACCGGCATTATGACTTGAGTTAGTACCGCTTAATGCATGTTAGGTAAATTACACCGGCATTATGACTTGAGTTAGTACTGCTTAATGCATGTTAGGTAAATTACACCGGCATTATGACTTGAGTTAGTACCGCTTAATGCATGTTAGGTAAATTACACCGGCATTATGACTTGAGTTAGTACTGCTTAATGCATGTTAGGTAAATTACACCGGCATTATGACTTGAGTTAGTACCGTTTAATGCATGTTAGGTAAATTACACCGGCATTATGACTTGAGTTAGTACCGTTTAATGCATGTTAGGTAAATTACACCGGCATTATGACTTGAGTTAGTACCGCTTAATGCATGTTAGGTAAATTACACCGGCATTATGACTTGAGTTAGTACCGCTTAATGCATGTTAGGTAAATTACACCGGCATTATGACTTGAGTTAGTACCGTTTAATGTATGTTAGGTAAATTACACCGGCATTATGACTTGAGTTAGTACCGCTTAATGCATGTTAGGTAAATTACACCGGCATTATGACTTGAGTTAGTACCGCTTAATGCATGTTAGGTAAATTACACCGGCATTATGACTTGAGTTAGTACCGCTTAATGCATGTTAGGTAAATTACACCGGCATTATGACTTGAGTTAGTACCGCTTAATGCACGTTAGGTAAATTACATCGGCATTAAAGCAAACATGTTCACTTGAGTTAGTATAAATGACTGCTAGATGTTAATAAGTGTTACTTCAATTACGCAGGAATTACACATGATAACTGAGCTGTTAGTACTACTGACTACTGACTGTTAATACATGATAACTGAGCTGTTAGTACTACTGACTGTTAATACATGATAACTGAGCTGTTAGTACTACTGACTACTGACTGTTAATACATGATAACTGAGCTGTTAGTACTACTGACTACTGACTGTTAATACATGATAACTGAGCTGTTAGTACTACTGACTACTGACTGTTAATACATGATAACTGAGCTGTTAGTACTACTGACTACTGACTGTTAATACATGATAACTGAGCTGTTAGTACTACTGACAGTTAATACATGATAACTGAGCTGTTAGTACTACTGACTGTTAATACATGATAACTGAGCTGTTAGTACTACTGACTACTGACTGTTAATACATGATAACTGAGCTGTTAGTACTACTGACTACTGACTGTTAATACATGATAACTGAGCTGTTAGTACTACTGACTGTTAATACATGATAACTGAGCTGTTAGTACTACTGACTGTTAATACATGATAACTGAGCTGTTAGTACTACTGACTACTGACTGTTAATACATGATAACTGAGCTGTTAGTACTACTGACTGTTAATACATGATAACTGAGCTGTTAGTACTACTGACTACTGACTGTTAATACATGATAACTGAGCTGTTAGTACTACTGACTACTGACTGTTAATACATGATAACTGAGCTGTTAGTACTACTGACTGTTAATACATGATAACTGAGCTGTTAGTACTACTGACTACTGACTGTTAATACATGATAACTGAGCTGTTAGTACTACTGACTACTGACTGTTAATACATGATAACTGAGCTGTTAGTACTACTGACTACTGACTGTTAATACATGATAACTGAGCTGTTAGTACTACTGACTACTGACTGTTAATACATGATAACTGAGCTGTTAGTACTACTGACTACTGACTGTTAATACATGATAACTGAGCTGTTAGTACTACTGACTACTGAATGTTTATACATGATAACTGAGCTGTTAGTACTACTGACTACTGACTGTTAATACATGATAACTGAGCTGTTAGTACTACTGACTGTTAATACATGATAACTGAGCTGTTAGTACTACTGACTGTTAATACATGATAACTGAGCTGTTAGTACTACTGACTACTGACTGTTAATACATGATAACTGAGCTGTTAGTACTACTGACTACTGAATGTTTATACATGATAACTGAGCTGTTAGTACTACTGACTACTGACTGTTAATACATGATAACTGAGCTGTTAGTACTACTGACTACTGACTGTTAATACATGATAACTGAGCTGTTAGTACTACTGACTGTTAATACATGATAACTGAGCTGTTAGTACTACTGACTGTTAATACATGATAACTGAGCTGTTAGTACTACTGACTACTGACTGTTAATACATGATAACTGAGCACGAATTATGTCAATTAGCCTATCAGAAGCTTCTAAAGCCATGACATCATTTTCTGGAATTTTCCAAGCTGTTTAAAGGCACAGTCAACTTAGTGTATGTAACCTTCTGACCCACTGGAATTGTGACACAGTGAATTATAAGTGAAATAATCTGTCTGTAAACAATTGTTGGAAAACATTACTTGTGTCATGCACAAAGTAGATGTCCTAACCGACTTGACAAAACTATAGTTTGTTAACAAGTGGTTGAAAAACGAGTTTTAATGATTCCAACCTAAAGTGTATGTAAACTTCCGACTTCAACTGTACTTTTTTTCCACAGACATTACACATGTTAACTTAGTGATGCTAAATGTTAGCTAGGCCTACATGTTAGCTAGGCCTACATGTTAGCTAGGCCTACATGTTAGCTAGGCCTAAATGTTAGCTAGGCCTAAATGTTAGCTAGGCCTACATGTTAGCTAGGCCTACATGTTAGCTAGGCCTACATGTTAGCTAGGCCTACATGTTAGCTAGGCCTACATGTTAGCTAGGCCTACATGTTAGCTAGGCCTACATGTTAGCTAGGCCTACATGTTAGCTAGGCCTACATGTTCGCATTGAAGAAACATAGACAGATCTTTCTAATTCTCTGCGTCATGTGTTTGGTCCGTAGTCGTCTGGGGACGGAGGGATGTTTCACATCGGCAGACTGAGCACGGATCTGGAGGAGGAGCTGACGTCAGACGAGGTAACGGTCAGCTTTCTATCAATGTGACATCTTGTCTAGCCTAACACTCTGACCCAACTGGCTACAGCAGCCTAACACTCTGACCCAACTGGCTACAGCAGCCTAACACTCTGACCCAACTGGCTACAGCAGCCTAACACTCTGACCCAACTGGCTACAGCAGCCTAACACTCTGACCCAACTGGCTACAGCAGCCTAACACTCTGACCCAACTGGCTACAGCATAACACTCTGACCCAACTGGCTACAGCCTAACACTCTGACCCAACTGGCTGCTGCAGCCTAACACTCTGACCCAACTGGCTGCTGCAGCCTAACACTCTGACCCAACTGGCTACAGCAGCCTAACACTCTGACCCAACTGGCTGCAGCAGCCTAACACTCTGACCCAACTGGCTACAGCAGCCTAACACTCTGACCCAACTGGCTGCTGCAGCCTAACACTCTGACCCAACTGGCTGCTGCAGCCTAACACTCTGACCCAACTGGCTACAGCCTAACACTCTGACCCAACTGGCTGCTGCAGCCTAACACTCTGACCCAACTGGCTGCAGCAGCCTAACACTCTGACCCAACTGGCTGCAGCAGCCTAACACTCTGACCCAACTGGCTGCAGCAGCCTAA
The DNA here is from genome assembly GCF_021184085.1 of Oncorhynchus gorbuscha. Classification (NCBI taxonomy): domain Eukaryota; kingdom Metazoa; phylum Chordata; class Actinopteri; order Salmoniformes; family Salmonidae; genus Oncorhynchus; species Oncorhynchus gorbuscha. The sequence goes on from NW_025748853.1 coordinate 23,797, forward strand.
CACTCTGACCCAACTGGCTGCAGCAGCCTAACACTCTGACCCAACTGGCTGCAGCAGCCTAACACTCTGACCCAACTGGCTGCAGCAGCCTAACACTCTGACCCAACTGGCTACAGCAGCCTAACACTCTGACCCAACTGGCTACAGCAGCCTAACACTCTGACCAGTTCGGACACGTCGCAAACTAATTTTAGAAATCCATGTTATTCAATTATTGTTGTGTTTACACTGCTCACAAGACGCCAACGAGTGTCTGCGACACCAAGGGCTAAAATAGAGCTCATTCCTATTTCTGACGCAGATCATGCTGAAATCCTGCCTCTCCCGTCTCCTCATTGGTTTATAGACGCAGGTACCACGTGCCATCTCCTCATTGGTTATACCCACGTGGGAAAGACTAACTGTTTTGCCGGTCGTCGTGGTAATATTATGAAAGTTTAGATGCCGATCTCCATATAAGTTCAAATATGAAAATGCTTGGAAGGAGGAGAGAGAACTAGAAACGATTCGGTTGGCCGTTTTTATGTGTGGATTAATTGTCGAAGTAGAGGACCTTGTGCATTTCTGGTAAAATAGCAACTCAATGTTTTATATCCTAGGACAAATTAGCTAGCAACAGCAAGCTAACTAAATAGGACAAATTAGCTAGCAAGTGCAAGCTAACTATCTAAATTGTCATACATGTTTTAATGCCTTTCGACCTGTCCCCAAATGAATGTCATTGGTTCAGAGTTTGTTTTGATATTTTAACCTGCGTGTCGTGATCGCGTTTGGTCTGATCATCTGTGTCGAAACGCCTTCCAAGTAACACCTTATTCAAGTAAAGAACTAGGTCCTCGTAGTCATGACGATTGAAGGCGTTTGGACACAGATGATCAGACAGACCCCCGTAGCTTCACAGCCTTAGAAGCGTCTGACTGTTTCTCTATTCAGTGAAATACACCTTTAGGCCGATACCAGTATCACAGTATTATTTTATTTTGCCATAGCAAAAAATGAAAACACGAAGCAGACCAAACTCGTTGGTCCTTTTTCAAAACCTGCTGTATATAAAATATGTGGTATTTCTTGGAAAATACATCACTCTCGATGACAACATAATGATGGTTGTTTCCAACATCGGGGCTGTTTTCCCAAAGAAGTTTTTATATCTATATCTGCAGAAGGTCAGCTGAGTGTGACAGTCTAATTCCAGTACAGTGTTTCAGGCCTACTAAAACCTGGGGAACAAGTTGTGGATCTAGCTAGTCTATTAATAAACATGGCCTCTAAATAGAACAATGTGTGGTCTTAATACTTCCTACAAGCCTGACTGTAATCCACTGCAACAGGTCTACAAACCTGACTGTAATCCACTGGTCTACAAGCCTGACTGTAATCCACTGGTCTACAAGGCTGACTGTAATCCACTGGTCTACAAGGCTGACTGTAATCCACTGGTCTACAAGCCTGACTGTAATCCACTGGTCTACAAGCCTGACTGTAATCCACTGGTCTACAAGCCTGACTGTAATCCACTGGCCTACAAGCCTGACTGTAATCCACTGGTCTACAAGCCTGACTGTAATCCACTGGTCTACAAGCCTGACTGTAATCCACTGGTCTACAAGGCTGACTGTAATCCACTGGTCTACAAGGCTGACTGTAATCTGGTCTACAAGGCTGACTGTAATCCACTGGTCTACAAGGCTGACTGTAATCCACTGGTCTACAAGGCTGACTGTAATCCACTGGTCTACAAGGCTGACTGTAATCCACTGGTCTACAAGGCTGACTGTAATCCACTGGTCTACAAACCTGACTGTAATCCACTGGTCTACAAACCTGACTGTAATCCACTGGTCTACAAGCCTGACTGTAATCAACAGAAGCCTGATTTAGTAGTCTGAAAACGTGGATTTATCCATTGCAAAATGATCTGACAGTGAATAAGACGACTAACCAACAGCCAGCCGGTCTGAGTCATGGGCTTTGTAAAGCACGAGTGTGGGAAATCCATGGCCAGTTTTAGTTCCACTTCAAGCTGTTCCTGTGTTTGGCAACCCAGCCCTGTTCTGTTAATCTATGGGTCATTCTGATTGGTCCTTCTCCCAGTGGGGGGTGGGGTGAAGTTTTCTCCCCTGGGTTCTGAAATGTTTTGTCCAAGGAGATATATTTGAGTGGACTGGTACATTCTAATGACTTGATTCCATCTGAAATACACAGCGACAGGATGGAATACTTGTGTGTACCTCCCAGATTGGGTGTACCTCCCAGATTGTGTGTACCTCCCAGATTGTGTGTACCTCCCAGATTGTGTGTAGATTGGGTGTACCTCCCAGATTGGGTGTAGATTGGGTGTACCTCCCAGATTGGGTGTAGATTGGGTGTACCTCCCAGATTGGGTGTAGATTGTGGGTGTACCTCCCAGATTGGGTGTAGATTGTGGGTGTACCTCCCAGGTTGGGTGTAGATTGGGTGTACCTCCCAGATTGGGTGTACCTCCCAGATTGGGTGTAGATTGGCTGTACCTCCCAGATTGGGTGTAGATTGGCTGTACCTCCCAGATTGGGTGTAGATTGGCTGTACCTCCCAGATTGGGTGTAGATTGTGGGTGTACCTCCCAGATTGGGTGTAGATTGTGGGTGTACCTCCCAGATTGGGTATAGATTGTGGGTGTACCTCCCAGATTGGGTGTAGAATGGGTATACCTCCCAGATTGGGTGTAGATTGGGTATACCTCCCAGGTTGGGTGTAGATTGTGTGTGTACCTCCCAGATTGGGTGTAGAATGGGTATACCTCCCAGATTGGGTGTAGATTGGGTGTACCTCCCAGATTGGGTGTAGATTGGGTGTACCTCCCAGATTGGGTGTAGATTGTGGGTGTACCTCCCAGATTGGGTGTAGATTGTGGGTGTACCTCCCAGATTGGGTGTAGATTGTGGGTGTACCTCCCAGATTGGGCGTAGATTGTGTGTACCTCCCAGATTGAAAAAATGTGTTGTGATATTGTGTAGAGATGCAATAAAAAGCTATTTTAAATGACTGAAAACGTGTGAATTCTGGTGATGGGGGGGAGTTGATGGAATATTACTAGTTGGCTGTACCTGCAGCAAAAACCCCAGTATATATTTTTTCTTCATAGCTCATTCTCCATCTTCCTTTTTAAAAATAGGAAGCACGTTTATTTCCATGATTTGATCAAAACTTGTTTTCCATTGGCTCTCTGCAGTGGACATCGCTTGAGCCAATAGTTTGGAACATCGAATCGCAAATAAAATCACAGTATCGAATCGCAATACAATAGAATCGTGAGAACCCAGAGTATCTTGGTAGTATCCCGTTGTGAGGTGAATGAATTCAGTGTGTTAGTTGTTCTGGATAGTGTCTAGGTCTGTATGATCAGGACTATAGTTGTTCTGGATAGTGTTTAGGTCTGTATGATCAGGTCTATAGTTGTTCTGGATAGTGTTTAGGTCTGTATGATCAGGACTATAGTTGTTCTGGATAGTGTTTAGGTCTGTATGATCAGGACTATAGTTGTTCTGGATAGTGGTCTGTATGATCAGGACTATAGTTGTTCTGGATAGTGGTCTGTATGATCAGGACTATAGTTGTTCTGGATAGTGTTTAGGTCTGTATGATCAGGACTATAGTTGTTCTGGATAGTGGTCTGTATGATCAGGACTATAGTTGTTCTGGATAGTGGTCTGTATGATCAGGACTATAGTTGTTCTGGATAGTGTTTAGGTCTGTATGATCAGGACTATAGTTGTTCTGGATAGTGTTTAGGTCTGTATGATCAGGACTATAGTTCTGGATAGTGTGTAGGTCTGTATGATCAGGACTATAGTTGTTCTGGATAGTGGTCTGTATGATCAGGACTATAGTTGTTCTGGATAGTGTTTAGGTCTGTATGATCAGGACTATAGTTGTTCTGGATAGTGTTTAGGTCTATATGATCAGGACTATAGTTGTTCTGGATAGTGTTTAGGTCTGTATGATCAGGACTATAGTTGTTCTGGATAGTGTTTAGGTCTGTATGATCAGGACTATAGTTGTTCTGGATAGTGGTCTGTATGATCAGGACTATAGTTGTTCTGGATAGTGGTCTGTCTGATCAGGACTATAGTTGTTCTGGATAGTGTTTAGGTCTGTATGATCAGGACTATAGTTGTTCTGGATAGTGTTTAGGTCTGTATGATCAGGACTATAGTTGTTCTGGATAGTGTGTAGGTCTATATGATCAGGACTATAGTTGTTCTGGATAGTGTTTAGGTCTGTATGATCAGGTCTCTAGTTGTTCTGGATAGTGGTCTGTATGATCAGGACTATAGTTGTTCTGGATAGTGTTTAGGTCTGTATGATCAGGACTATAGTTGTTCTGGATAGTGTTTAGGTCTATATGATCAGGACTATAGTTGTTCTGGATAGTGTGTAGGTCTATATGATCAGGACTATAGTTGTTCTGGATAGTGTTCTGTATGATCAGGACTATAGTTGTTCTGGATAGTGTTTAGGTCTGTATGATCAGGACTATAGTTGTTCTGGATAGTGTTCTGTATGATCAGGACTATAGTTGTTCTGGATAGTGGTCTGTATGATCAGGACTATAGTTGTTCTGGATAGTGGTCTGTATGATCAGGTCTATAGTTGTTCTGGATAGTGTTTAGGTCTGTATGATCAGGTCTATAGTTGTTCTGGATAGTGTTTAGGTCTATATGATCAGGACTATAGTTGTTCTGGATAGTGGTCTATATGATCAGGACTATAGTTGTTCTGGATAGTGGTATGTATGATCAGGACTATAGTTGTTCTGGATAGTGGTCTGTATGATCAGGACTATAGTTGTTCTGGATAGTGTTTAGGTCTGTATGATCAGGACTATAGTTGTTCTGGATAGTGTCTAGGTCTGTATGATCAGGACTATAGTTGTTCTGGATAGTGTCTAGGTCTGTCTGATCAGGACTATAGTTGTTCTGGATAGTGGTCTGTATGATCAGGACTATAGTTGTTCTGGATAGTGGTCTGTCTGATCAGGACTATAGTTGTTCTGGATAGTGTTTAGGTCTGTATGATCAGGACTATAGTTGTTCTGGATAGTGTTTAGGTCTGTATGATCAGGACTATAGTTGTTCTGGATAGTGGTCTGTATGATCAGGACTATAGTTGTTCTGGATAGTGGTCTGTATGATCAGGACTATAGTTGTTCTGGATAGTGGTCTGTATGATCAGGACTATAGTTGTTCTGGATAGTGTTTAGGTCTGTATGATCAGGACTATAGTTGTTCTGGATAGTGGTCTGTATGATCAGGACTATAGTTGTTCTGGATAGTGTTTAGGTCTGTATGATCAGGACTATAGTTGTTCTGGATAGTGGTCTGTATGATCAGGACTATAGTTGTTCTGGATAGTGTTTAGGTCTGTATGATCAGGACTATAGTTGTTCTGGATAGTGTTTAGGTCTGTATGATCAGGTCTATAGGTGTTCTAGTGTTTAGGTTAGTGTTTAGGTTCTGGATATGATCAGGACTATAGTTGTTCTGGATAGTGTTTAGGTCTGTATGATCAGGACTATAGTTGTTCTGGATAGTGGTTTAGGTCTGTAGTGGTCTCAGGACTATAGTTGTTCTGGATAGTGGTCTGTATGATCAGGACTATAGTTGTTCTGGATAGTGTTTAGGTCTGTATGATCAGGACTATAGTTGTTCTGGATAGTGTTTAGGTCTGTATGATCAGGTCTCTAGTTGTTCTGGATAGTGTTTAGGTCTGTATGATCAGGACTATAGTTGTTCTGGATAGTGTGGTCTGTATCAGGACTATAGTTGTTCTGGATAGTGGTCTGTATGATCAGGACTATAGTTGTTCTGGATAGTGTTTAGGTCTATATGATCAGGACTATAGTTGTTCTGGATAGTGTTTGGTCTGTCAGGACTATAGTTGTTCTGGATAGTTTTAGGTCTGTATGATCAGGACTATAGTTGTTCTGGATAGTGGTCTGTATCAGGACTATAGTTGTTCTGGATAGTGGTCTGTGGATCAGGACTATAGTTGTTCTGGATAGTGTTTAGGTCTGTATGATCAGGACTATAGTTGTTCTGGATAGTGTTTAGGTCTGTATGATCAGGACTATAGTTGTTCTGGATAGTGTTTAGGTCTGTATGATCAGGACTATAGTTGTTCTGGATAGTGTTTAGGTCTGTATGATCAGGACTATAGTTGTTCTGGATAGTGGTCTGTATGATCAGGACTATAGTTGTTCTGGATAGTGTTTAGTCTGTATGATCAGGACTATAGTTGTTCTGGATAGTGTTTAGGTCTGTATGATCAGGACTATAGTTGTTCTGGATAGTGTTTAGGTCTGTATGATCAGGACTATAGTTGTTCTGGATAGTGGTCTGTCTGACAGACTATAGTTGTTCTGGATAGTGTTTAGGTCTGTATGA
>NW_025748854.1:0-7500 GCF_021184085.1 Oncorhynchus gorbuscha
GCTGCTTCCTGACACCCCTGCTGCTGCTTCCTGACACCCTGCTGCTTCCTGACACCCCTGCTGCTTCCTTACACCCCTGCTGCTTCCTTACACCCTGCTGCTTCCTGACACCCCTGCTGCTGCTTCCTTACACCCCCTGTTGCTGCTTCCGTACACCCCTGCTGCTGCTTCCTTACACCCCTGTTGCTGCTTCCTTACACCCCTGCTGCTTCCTTACACCCCTGCTGCTTCCTTACACCCTGCTGCTTCCTTACACCCCTGCTGCTTCCTTACACCCCTGCTGCTTCCTTATACCCTGCTGCTTCCTTACACCCCTGCTGCTTCCTTACACCCCTGCTGCTGCTTCCTTACACCCCTGCTGCTTCCTTACACCCCTGCTGCTTCCTTACACCCCTGCTGCTTCCTTACACCCTGCTGCTTCCTGGCACCCTGCTGCTTCCTGACACCCTGCTGCTTCCTGACACCCCTGTGCAGAGCCTATCGTAGTACAGTTCCCCACACTGTATGAAAGAGTACAAACACAAAACTCCTCAATCCAGAGACACATACAACATACAAACCCTCCTTCCAAAAGGCCTGGTGTTGATGGTATATTAAACAAAAACAGATACAAAATATACAAACCACAAATTCAAATGGGATATACTGTACTTAAATGCTTTAACATCAACCTTGGCATCTCCTCACAAATGTGGAACCAAGGTCTGATCATATTCAAATTTGAGACAAATTTGACCCCATAATTACCGTGGAATCTGCGTCAACAGTTTCGCGCTGAAAATCCTCAACAGCAGACTCCAATGATTTTTTTTCAGTGAAACCAATGTACTGAGCAAATGTCAAATTGGCTTCTTACCAAAATATCACACGACAGACCATGTATACACCCTACACACGCGTATTGGATAAAATAAACCAAACAAAAGCAATGTCTTTCATTCTTTGTTGATTTCCAAATAGCTGTTGACACGACGGCCTGCTATACCATTTGATGAAAAGTGGTGTTGGGTGGAAAATATACGATTAATGTACACAAGAACAAGTGCAGGTGAAGGCACTCTAATAGTCTACAACACCCGGCCTCACTCTACTAGAATCTGAAATCAAATGTCTACTGTTTGCTGGATGATCTGGTGCTTCTGTCCCCAACCAAGTGTCACGCCTTGGTCTTAGTATTTTGTGTTTTCTTTTAATTATTTGTTTAGGACAGGGTGTGACATGGGTTTATTGTGTTGTCGTATTGGGTTTTTTGTAGGCATTGGATTTGGCTGATATAGTCTAGTATAGGCTTGGCTGCTCAGGCTTGTTCTCAATCAGAGTCAGGTGATTCTCGTTGTCTGATTGGGAACCATATTTAGGTAGCCTGAGTTTCACTGTGTATTTTGTGGGTGATTGTTCCTGTCTCTGTGTAGTTTCACCAGATAGGCTGTAATTAGGTTTTCAAGTTCCATTTGTTGTTTTGTATATATTTAGTTATTTCATGTATCACTATTTTTTCATTAAAGAACATGAGTAACCACCACGCTGCATTTTAGTCCTCTCTCCTTCAACTGACGAACGTCGTTACACCAAGGAGGGCTCACTGCAGCACTTAGATCTTCTGACAGATTCTGTCAGACCTGGGCCCCTGACAGTAAATCCAGTAAGACAAAAATAATGGTGTTCCAAAAAAGGTCCAGTCGCCAGGACCACGCATACAAATTCCATTTAGAGATCGTTGCCCTAGAGCACACAAAAATGCTATACATACCTCGCCTCCTAAACATCAGCGCCATTAGTTAAACACCACAGGTGACTTCCACAAAGCTGTGAACGATCTGAGAGACCAGGAAGTATGGCATCAAAAGGGACAGAAAATGTGATATTCCAAAACAAATTAAAAAAATACTTAAATCATTTAAAGAACCCATTGCCCTTTATGGTTGTGAGGTCTGGGGTCACCAACAAAGAATTCACAAAATAGAAAAACACCAAATTGAGTCTCTGCATGCAGAATCTGCAAAAAAAAAGATCAAAATAAACATAGAACACCAAATAATGCATGCAGATACCCGCTAATTTTAAAAAATCCAGAAAAGATACATTAAATTCTACAACCACCTAAAAAAGGAAGCGATTCCCAAACCTTCGATAACAAAACCATCACCTACAGAGGCATGAACCTGGAGAAGAGGCCCTTAAGCAAGCTGGTCAAGCAAATCATGAGAAAACAAAAAGACAATTACTTAACACATTGGAAAGAATTAACAAACTAGAATGTTATTTGGCCCTGAACCGAGAGAACACAGCAGAATACCTGACCACTGTGACTGACCCAAAATTAAGGAAAGCTTTGACTGTGTACAGACTCAGTGAGCATAGCCTGCTATTGAGAAAGGAGAGACTATGTACAGACTCAGTGAGCATAGCCTTGCTATTGAGAAAGGAGAGACTATGTACAGACTCAGTGAGCATAGCCTTGCTATTGAGAAAGCAGACTACTTGTATCCAGTCAGTCAATCAATCAAGTTGATTGATCCCTTCTTACATCAGCAGAGGGTCACAAAGTGTCTGTCTGTCTGTCTGTCTGTCTGTCTGTCTGTCTGTCTGTCTGTCTGTCTGTCTGTCTGTCTGTCTGTCTGTCTGTCTGTCTGTCTGTCTGTCTGTCTGTCTGTCTGTCTGTCTGTCTGTCTGTCTGTCTGTCTGTTCCATAAGAAAAACAGATTACGTGACCTCTCAGTAACCTGTCTGTCTGTCTGACCTTTTTTGTTCCGTCAGAAAACGGCAGCGGACGGTAAACGCCAGGAGATCATCATTCTGGACCCCAAGAGGGAGTAACGCCATCAACATCGGACTGACCGTCCTGCCTCCTCCTCGCACCATCAAGACCGCCATTCTCAACTTTGATGAGTACGCACTCAACAAGGAGGGCATCGAGGTGAGAGATGATGATGATGAGGCATCGAGGTGAGAGATGATGATGATGAGGCATCGAGGTGAGAGATGATGATGATGATGAGGCATCGAGGTATAATGCAATTAAAGAATAGGTGTTGTGGTGCTGTAAAACCTTGGTAGAGCATGGGGGGAATAGGTGTTGTGGTGCAGATGTGAATTTCCTTTATTTTTCAGCTTCAGACCAATGCCTACTTCTGACTTAAAACATTGTTTTGTTGTTTTTTTTTACACCGAAAGGTGATATAAAATGTAAATTCCGATAGAGTCAACTTCATAAATACAATTCAGAGATGGCCACAATTTCTCTTGACAAGTTGCGGGTTTATACAGCCTTTTCTGTACAAGACCAGTTCTACCACACCTGATACTACTATTCACGGTCTCGAAGAACAGCTGAGATCTCAGTGAACAGCTGAGTAGGAGAATCAGATGTGGTAGTAGAAGCAGGTGTGGTAGTAGAATCAGGTGTGGTAGTAGAATCAGGTGTGGTAGTAGAATCAGGTGTGGTAGTAGAATCAGATGTGGTAGTAGAATCAGGTGTGGTAGTAGAATCAGGTGTGGTAGTAGAATCAGGTGTGGTAGTAGAATCAGGTGTGGTGTAGAATCAGGTGTGGTAGTAGAATCAGGTGTGGTAGCACTGGACTATTCATGGTAGAACAGCTGAGTAGTAGAATCAGGTGTGGTAGTAGAATCAGGTGTGGTAGTAGAATCAGGTGTGGTAGTAGAATCAGGTGTGGTAGTAGAATCAGGTGTGGTAGTAGAATCAGGTGTAGTAGTAGAATCAGGTGTGGTAGTAGAATCAGGTGTGGTAGTAGAATCAGGTGTGGTAGTAGAATCAGATGTGGTAGTAGAATCAGGTGTGGTAGTAGAATCAGGTGTGGTAGTAGAATCAGGTGTGGTAGTAGAATCAGGTGTGGTGTAGAATCAGGTGTGGTAGTAGAATCAGGTGTGGTAGTAGAATCAGGTGTGGTAGTAGAATCAGGTGTGGTAGTAGAATCAGGTGTGGTAGTAGAATCAGGTGTGGTAGTAGAATCAGGTGTGGTAGTAGAATCAGGTGTGGTAGTAGAATCAGGTGTGGTAGTAGAATCAGGTGTGGTAGTAGAATCAGGTGTGGTAGTAGAATCAGGTGTGGCAGCACTGGACCTGAACAGAAAATGCTGCATAACACTGTGAATTGTCAAGAGCAATTTGATAACTCCCTGATACAATGTAACAAATGACAAACTGCAGACCAATGAGAGAGAGACAGAGGCAATCCGATCAAAATGTACGTTCTGAGAAGCAAAACCAGGACCTTCAGTTAGCGGTTCCACATTAACCCTTGTTTTATAAACACGTTAACCCTTGTTATAAACACGTTAACCTGTTATAAACACATAACCCTTGTTATAAACACATTAACCCTTGTTATAAACACGTTAACCCTTGTTATAAAACATTAACCCTTGTTATAAACACATTAACCCTTGTTATAACCACAAATTAATGAAAATACAGTCATTAGATGCATAACACAAAAATAGATAAATTTACAAATCTGAAATTGATCTTCTAAAAATGTAGAACACAAACCCAGCCACATTTGTCCTAAGTAAACTTTCCAGCTGCAGTGAAACACATGTCCTCGTTTATAAATATACGACAGGTGGGAAGTGTTCACAGATGTGGAACAGAGCATAAATGTGAAGTATTGATAGATTGTAGTACCATGTGTACTGAGTGCACTTTGAATTGACAGAATTCGTTTACCGGCTTTAACGGCATTTCTCCCGTGACAGGCGCATACCCACAATCCACCACTCTCACGGAGGAGGGCAACGACCTCTTTCTTCCTCGAGAGTCTGAGAGCTGGTCTCTCCTCCGTTCTTGCAAGACAAACGCAGTAGTACACACCATCACACTCGCTGACACCTTCCTGCCGCTCAACCAACCCAAAAGGATCTTTTAAGATCCACCTAATATTTGCAAATAAGCAGCACTGTGTCAAAACAACTCACTAAATCAAATCAAATCAAATCAAATCAAAAAGACAATGATCAAAATGTACGTTCTGAGAAGCAAAAACCAGGACCTTAAGTTAGCGTTTCCACATTAACCCTTGTTTTATAAACACATTAAACCTTGTTATAAACACATCAACCCTTGTTATAAACACATTAACCCTTGTTATAAACACACTAACCCTTGTTATAAAACACGTATAAAACCCAACCCTTGTTATAAACATAACCCTTGTTATAAACACGTTAACCCTTGTTATAAACACACTAACCCTTGTTATTGTTAATAAACACGTTAACCCTTGTTATAAACACGTTAACCCTTGTTATAAAACACGTTAACCCTTCTTATAAACACATTAACCCTTGTTTTATAAACACATTAACCCTTGTTATAAACACATTAACCCTTGTTATAAACACATTAACACTTGTTATAAACACATTAACCCTTGTTATAAACACATTAACCCTTGTTATAAACACATTAACCCTTGTTATAAACACATTAACCCTTGTTATAAACACAACCCTTGTTATAAACACATTAACCCTTGTTATAAACACATTAACATTAATAAAAGATATTTTTAAAATAGTTAAAAACAAGTTCACGTGTTGATAAAACAGTCTAATTTATACCAGTTAGTTTACTTATTGCGTTTGCTCTACCCAAGTTAGCAAGCATGTCATTTTCTTTCAACTGTGCACATGTTTGGTTGCGCTAGCCAGCAATGTGCTGCTTACACTATGTGGATGGCAAATGTGGATTCTAATGACAATAAGAGGACTGCATTATAAGAGGAGGGAGCGTACGGAATTAATGCGATAAGGGCTGTAACGTTAGCTAAGTTTAAACGGCTTTGCTTTGGATGGTCAAAAATCAAAGTGTCTGTCTGTAGTGCTAGCTAGCTACCTATGCTTTGTGGAAGAATGTGGGATATAAGCTATTGTCAACATTGAGTTGTTACTGGCTAGCTAATTGGCTATAGCAGGCAAGGGCGTTCACTAGCTTATTTGTTTGTTTACACAGATTACTTCAGCCTTATATATAAAAAAATATAAAAAACATTCATTGGCAAAATATAGCTATCTAGCTTTCCTCGCGTGTTGGTTAGCTAGCTAGCCAATATTAGTTCTCATCTGACTGGTAACTTATTCATCTGTGGTATAATATTACATTAGCTAGTTAGCTAATGTTACAGCTGCTAGTTAGCTAATGTTACAGCTGCTAGTTAGCTAATGTTACAGCTGCTAGTTAGCTAATGTTACAGCTGCTAGTTAGCTAATGTAGTTAGCTAATGTTACAGCTGCTAGTTAGCTAATGTTACAGCTGCTGGTTAGCTAATGTTACAGCTGCTGGTTAGCTAATGTTACAGCTGCTGGTTAGCTAATGTTACAGCTGCTGGTTAGCTAATGTTACAGCTGCTGGTTAGCTAATGTTACAGCTGCTAGTTAGCTAATGTTACAGCTGCTGGTTAGCTAATGTTACAGCTGCTGGTTAGCTAATGTTACAGCTGCTGGTTAAGCTACCTAATGTTAGCTAATCAAATCTAATCAACAGCAGCTCACAAATAACAAGCAACTTATTTTTCATGTTGGGCAATTATCTGTTTTCATTTATTGACATAACCTCAGCTTGAGTACAAACATATAGCTAGCTATCTATAGTAGCTTAGGCTTGTCCTCAACCACTTCTTATCAGCCGCCACTTCATCGCTGGCTGCTGTCTGGCTGGTACAGGCAGCTGAGGAGCTGTTTGTGTTGTTGAGTTGTTGAGCAACCGAGTTGCTGGCCCGGTTGATAGAACTCTGAGATTTGGGTGAAAATAAATAGTTTAGCATTGTCAGAAATGCTACAAAAGGTAGCACATCTTTGTATCTTAATGGGTGGACATGAGAGCGATGGATTTTTTAAATTTTTTTATAAAAACTGTTGCATCTACAATCCAACGATTACTACCTACAGATGAAATTGTGGATACCATTTTTATGTGTCTGTGTCCAGTATGAAGGAAGTCACCTTTCCCTCCTTTCCTATCATGGTCCTCTGCCCCCCCCCCCCCTGTAGAAAATCTTGACGATGATCCCTTCGGAGGAGGAGAAGCAGAAGATACAGGAAGCTCAGCTGGCCAATCCGGACGTCCCCCTGGGCTCAGCAGAACAGTTCCTTCTCACCCTGTCCTCCATCAGCGAACTGTCAGCCAGACTACAGCTCTGGGCCTTCAAGATGGACTACGAGGCTACAGAGAAGGTGGGTGTGTGGACCGTTATGAGACAAGGAGAGACTGAGGCCATTATGAAGCAAGGTCGTCTCTGGCAGACAGAGAGAATGAGAACATTGTGAGACAATGTCCTCAGAGAGACAGAGGCCATTATGAAACAAGGTCTCAGAGAGACAGAGGCCATTATGAAACAAGGTCTCAGAGAGACAGAGGCCATTATGAAACAAGGTCTCAGAGAGACAGAGGCCATTATGAAACAAGGTCTCAGAGAGACAGAGGCCATTATGAAACAAGGTCTCAGAGAGACAGAGGCCATTATGAAACAAGGTCTCAGAGAGA
>NW_025748854.1:22500-30209 GCF_021184085.1 Oncorhynchus gorbuscha
TTAGACGCATTCTACATTCTATTAGACGCATTCTACTAGACGCATTCTATTAGATGCATTCTACTAGACGCATTCTATTAGACGCATTCTATTAGACGCATTCTACTAGACGCATTCTACTAGACGCATTCTACTAGACGCATTCTACTAGACGCATTCTACTAGACGCATTCTATTAGACGCATTCTACTAGACGCATTCTACTAGACGCATTCTATTAGACGCATTCTACTAGACGCATTCTACTAGACGCATTCTACTAGACGCATTCTATTAGACGCATTCTATTAGACGCATTCTATTAGACGCATTCTATTAGACGCATTCTACTGACGCATTCTACTAGACGCATTCTATTAGACGCATTCTATTAGACGCATTCTACTAGACGCATTCTATTAGACGCATTCTATTAGACGCATTCTACTAGACGCATTCAACTAGACGCATTCTACTAGACGCATTCTACTAGACGCATTCTACTAGACGCATTCTATTAGACGCATTCTATTAGACGCATTCTATTAGACGCATTCTACTAGATGCATTCTACTAGACGCATTCTATTAGACGCATTCTACTAGACGCATTCTATTAGACGCATTCTATTAGACGCATTCTATTAGACGCATTCTATTAGACGCATTCTACTAGACGCATTCTATTAGACGCATTCTATTAGACGCATTCTACTAGACGCATTCTATTAGACGCATTCTATTAGACTGCCGATCATTCAATAATTATTATGCTGTTACATAGTGATTCAATCATTTCTTTCTAATTACATACACTCCTACACGCCCTGCTTTTGTAGTCTAATAGACGACAACAACAACCGTCACAATCAGCTTCTCAATAAGCGGTTTCTTATAGCGTAGTGAGAGACTACTGTGTGTCAGTGCCCTTTACAGTGCATTCAGACCCCTTCACTTTTTTCCACATGTTGTTACATTACAGCCTTTATTCTAAAATGTATTAAATATTTTTTTTCCTCATCAATCCACACACACAACTCCATAATGACAAAGTGAAAACAGGCTTTTAGAAATTTTTGTAACTGTACTAAAATTCAAAAACAGAAATACCTTATTTACATAAGTATTCAGACCCTTTGTTATGAGATTTGAAATTGAGTTCAGGTGCATCCTGTTAACATTGATCATCCTTGAGATGTTTCTACAACTTGATTGTGCTTAAATTCAATTGATTGGACATGATGTGGAAAGGCACATACCTGTCTATATGAGGTCCCACAGTTGACAGTACACTTCCAGAGCAAAAACCAAGCCATGAGGTCAAGGAATTGTCCGTAGAGCTCTGAGACAGGATTGTGTCGAGGCACAGATCAGGAGAAGGGTACCAAACATTTCTGCAGTATTGAAGGTCATTAAGAACACAGTGGCCTCCATCATTCTTAAATGGAAGAAGTTTGGAACCACCAAGACTCTTCCTAGAGTTGGCCGCCCGGCCAAACTGAGCAATCGGGGGAGAAGGGCCCTTGGTCAGGGAGGTGACCAAGAACCTGATGGTCACTCTGACAGAGCTCCAGAGCTCCTCTGTGGAGATGGGAGAACCTTCCAGAAGGACAACCATCTCTGCAGCACTCCACCAATCAGACCTTTATGGTAGAGTGGCCAGACAGAATCCACTCGTCAGTAAAAGGCACATGACAGCCTGCTTGGAGTTTCTAAAAGGCACCTAAAGGACTCTCAGATCATGAGAAACAAGATTCTCTGGTCTGAATGCAAAGCGTCACGTCTGAGGGAACCTGGCACCATCCCTACGGTGAAGCATGGTGGTGGCAGCATCATGCTGTGGGGATGTTTTCAGCGGCGAGGACTGGGAGACTAGTCAGGATCGAGGGAAAGATGAACGGAGCAAAGTACAGAGAGATCATTGATGAAAACCTGCTACAGATTGCTCAGGACCTCAGACTGGGGCGAAGGTTCACTTTCCGGCAGTGACCATGGCCCTAACACACAGCCAAGACAACGTAGGAGTGGCTTCGGGACAAGTCTCTGAATGTCCTTAAGCTGTGCAGTGACGCTCCCCATTCAACCTGACAGGGCTTGAGAGGATCTGCAGAGAAGATTGGGAGAAACTCCCCAAATACAGGTGTGCCAAGCTTGTAGCGTCATACCTAAGAAGACTCAAGGCTGTAATCGCTGCCAAAGGTGATTCAACAAAGTACTGAGTAAAGGGTCTGAACACTTACGTAAATTAGATATTTTAGTTGTTGTTTTTTTAATACATTTTAAATCATTTTGAAAAACCTGTTTTTGCTTTGACATTATGGGGTATTGTGATGTCATTATGGGGCATTGTGATGTCATTATGGGGTATTGTGATGTCATTATGGGTATTGTGATGTCATTATGGGGTATTGTGATGTCATTATGGGGTATTTGTGTGTAGATTGATGAGAAGAAAAAAAAATATATATTTTAGAATGAGGCTGTAAACAAAATGTGTAAAAGGTCCAGGGTCTGAATACTTTCCAATGCCCTGTATGTGTCAGATCTGAAATGTTTTTGTTTGTATATTTCTTACTCCTTAGTTGCAGGCTGTGTGTTTGGTGTGTATTTATTTTACAGGTAGCCTACAGTACCTGCCTTTTTTCTGAAATCTTTCTCGTCCTCATTCTGCCTCTGTTCATACCTTTGCCCCTTTGAGTTTTACCCCGTTCCATTGACAGGAAAACTCCTGGCCATATTACAGTACGGACAGGACAAGCCACGTCCTCCCATCTAGTATCTATGTCACTGTGTCACATTATTTCCTATTACGTTATAGTTTAAGGTAGAAGTCTATTAAGTTATAGTTTAAGGTAGAGAAGTCTATTAAGTTATAGTTTAAGGTAGAGAAGTCTATTAAGTTATAGTTTAAGGTAGAGAAGTCTATTAAGTTATAGTTTAAGGTAGAGAAGTCTATTAAGTTATAGTTTAAGGTAGAGAAGTCTATTAAGTTATAGTTTAAGGTAGAGAAGTCTATTAAGTTATAGTTTAAGGTAGAGAAGTCTATTAAGTTATAGTTTAAGGTAGAGAAGTCTATTAAGTTAGGTAGAGAAGTTTAAGTTATAGTTTAAGGTAGAGAAGTCTATTAAGTTATAGTTTAAGGTAGAGAAGTCTATTAAGTTATAGTTTAAGGTAGAAGTCTATTAAGTTATAGTTTAAGGTAGAGAAGTCTATTAAGTTATAGTTTAAGGTAGAGAAGTCTATTAAGTTATAGTTTAGAGGTAGAGAAGTCTATTAAGTTATAGTTTAGAGTAAACAAAAGAAGTAATTGTCATTTATGCAGATATTCACAACCTTACCATGCAATGATAGTGTGAGATTTTTTCATTGATGTTGTTGTTACCTTTGGAGCTGGTCTTCATTTAAACAAAATGGTTTTACTTCAACAGTGTAATATGTTTCATTTATGCAGATATTCACAACCCTTTACCACAATGACCATCTCAGTCTGTATCTCAGTCTGTAACCTCAGTCTGTAACTCAGTCTGTAACTCAGTCTGTAACTCAGTCTGTATCTCAGTCTCAATCTCAGTCTGTATCTCAGTCTGCAACTCCAGTCTGTAACTCAGTCTGTAACTCAGTCTGTAACCTCAGTCTGTATCTCAGTCTGGAACTCAGTCCTATCTCAGCTCCTCGTATCTCAGTCTGTAACTCAGTCTGTAACTCAGTCTGTATCTCAGTCTGTAACTCAGTCTGTAACTCAGTCTGTAACTCAGTCTGTATCTCAGTCTGTAACTCAGTCTGTAACTCAGTCTGTAACTCAGTCCTGTAACTCAGTCTGTAACTCAGTCCTGTATCTCAGTCTGTAACTCAGTCTGTAACTCAGTCTGTAACTCAGTCCTGTATCTCAGTCTGTAACTCAGTCCTGTATCTCAGTCTGTAACTCAGTCTGTAACTCAGTCTGTAACTCAGTCTGTAACTCAGTCTGTAACTCAGTCCTGTATCTCAGTCTGTAACTCAGTCTATATCTCAGTCTGTAACTCAGTCTGTAACTAAGTCTGTATCTCAGTCTGTAACTCCCACTGGGCAGACTCTGAACACGTCCCACTGGGCAGACTCTGAACACGTCCCACTGGGCAGACTCTGAACACGTCCCACTGGGCAGACTCTGGACACGTCCCACTGGGCAGACTCTGGACACGTCCCACTGGGCAGACTCTGAACACGTCCCACTGGGCAGACTCTGAACACGTCCCACTGGGCAGACTCTGAACACGTCCCACTGGGCAGACTCTGGACACGTCCCACTGGGCAGACTCTGGACACGTCCCACTGGGCAGACTCTGGACACGTCCCACTGGGCACAGACGTCATTTCAACGTCTATTCCACGTTGATTTGACGTCATTTCATTGAAATGATGTGGAAACAACGTTGATTCAACCAGTGGGTTGTTTTAGACAGAACCAAACAAATACTAGTGTGTTTTGCTGTTGGTTCTGTTTGGTTCTGTTGGTTCTGTTTGATTCTGTTGGTTCTGGTTGGTTCTGTTGGTTCTGGTTGGTTCTGTTGGTTCTGTGTGTTTCTGTTGGTTCTGTGCTTGTTACTTCAAATGGACTTGGGGATATTTGGGAATATTTAAAATATCATGTAACCAGTGAACTGGACACTAAAACCATGCTGTTTGGTTACATTAGTATGTTGCTCCTTTCACCTGAAACACGATGTATACACACCCTGCAATAAAACTACATTGTTCAGTTAAATGTGAGTGTGTGTAATAAATTATAATTATTAGGTGTGTATTAGTCACGTGTGAAATGGAAATGTTGTGTTTGATATCCAAACTCCCAGCTTGAAGAGTGGGGTCGCGGCCAGGGGAGTGGGGTCGCGGCCAGGGGAGTGGGGTCGCGGCCAGGGGAGTGGGGTCGCGGCCAGGGGAGTGGGGTCGCGGCCAGGGGAGTGGGGTCGCGGCCAGGGGAGTGGGGTCGCGGCCAGGGAGTGGGGTCGCGGCCAGGTGAGTGGGGTCGCGGCCAGGGGAGTGTGGTCGCGGCAAGGGGAGTGGGGTCGCGGCCAGGGGAGTGGGGTCGCGGCCAGGGGAGTGGGGTCGCGGCCAGGGGAGTGGGGTCGCGGCCAGGTGAGTGGGGTCGCGGCCAGGGGAGTGTGGTCGCGGCAAGGGGAGTGGGGTCGCGGCCAGGGGAGTGGGGTCGCGGCCAGGGGAGTGGGGTCGCGGCCAGGGGAGTGGGGTCGCGGCCAGGCTATCAACCATTATCAACAGCAACCCTGGACCAATTAGGGTTAAGTGCCATGCAACATATGATTTATCTGGTCGGCACGGGGAGTCGAACTAGCAATCTTTCTGTTACTAGACCCAACGTTCTAACCACGTGGCTACCTGCCCTGTGTGTGGACGTGCTTATAGGTGAGTACATTTATGCTGTAGCCTACATGAGTCTGCGCATTCAGTTGTTGATATAAGACCCAGTAAAACAGGATCGTCATAACTCACACATTTAAGGTGATCGATATTTGATATTTGTCATTGCTGGATTGCTGATTTTATTTAGAAATCAGCGTCGGTTGTCGGGTTGAGGATGTTGCTGGTTGAACGAGGGAGAAATTCACATCTTCGAGCAAATTGACTGTGAACCCTCCTACTGTTGTGTGTTCAAACCACAAAGGAAGTTCGTTAGCCTAATGTCCTGCAGATGTCGCTGTGAGTAAAGGAAGAATAGTTTCAGAATTTCCCCCCACACTAAACAAGGGAGCCATCTAACTATTTTAAGTAAGTAAAATGTTTAAGTTGGATCAACAAAAAAATTAACGACAGGTTTGATGGAAACGGAAAATGTTTCGGGATAAATTTTCCAAATTATGATGAACTTCACAGGGTGGTGAAAGTGTGAAGGTGATGAGTTTGATGCTCTTTTCAGGGTCTTATTCTGGTGACACGATGATCGATGCTTGGCTGTCGTTTGACAACTAAAAAATGATCTCGCTATTTTGTCCATAATAATAATCTCATCGTGTAGGCTATACGTGGGCTCCAGCCAACAGCGCCATGAGGGTATAACATATTTAATTAAACATTGAATTTCATCTTACTGCTATTAGCCGCTAGAAACGCATTGAATAACAACTTCATGCACGGATAAACATATATTAAAAAATATATAAATAGAGTTCCACTGTTGTGTTGGGTAGCGAGCTAGCTAACGTAGCATCCCTCTGTTTGAGGAGGCTGTTTCAGTAGGCTAAACTAGCTAGCTAACATAGCATCCCTCTGTTTTGAGGAGGCTGTTTCAGTAGGCTAAACTAGCTAGCTAACATAGCATCCCTCTGTTTGAGGAGGCTGTTTCAGTAGGCTAAACTAGCTAGCTAACATAGCATCCCTCTGTTTGAGGAGGCTGTTTCCGTAGGCTAAACTAGCTAGCTAACATAGCATCCCTCTGTTTGAGGAGGCTGTTTCCGTAGGCTAAACTAGCCAGCTGCATTTGCTAGCTAATTAAGTGGCTAATTAAGTGAAAGTGAGAAAAAATTACAATTTCTCTTTTGCTTCTTGTTCATTTTGGAAGAAATTAATTTGTTAAAAACTGTTCTATTTTTATTTTTACTATTTTCTTTCTCTCTCTTTCAGTCAACTACTCACCACATTTTATGCACTGCAGTGCTAGATAGCTGTATCTTGTGCTTTCAGCACTAGATTCATTATCTGATCCTTTGATTGGATGGACAACGTGTCAATTCATGCTGAAAGAGCTCTGATAGGTTGGAGGACGTCCTCCGGAAGTTGTCATAATTACTGTGTAAGTCAAAGGAAGGTGGTGAGAACCATGAGCCTCCTAGGTTTTGTATTGAAGTCAATGTACCCAGAGGAGGACGGAAGCTAGCTGTCCTCCAGGCTACACCATGGTTCTACCCTACAGAGTGCTGTTGAGGTTACTGTAGACCTTCAAAAACAGTGTTTCATAAATTATTTGGACTTACTCGGAAGAGTAATAAAACAGGTATTTACTGCAGACCAGCTGCAGGGGGAGTTGAGTGGTTCTGCCCTCTCAGACCCATGGCCAGATAGGGTTAAATAGTGTTCTGCCCTCTCAGACCCTTGGTTAAATAGTGTTCTGCCCTCTCAGACCCTTGGTTAAATAGTGTTCTGCCCTCTCAGACCCATGGCCAGATAGGGTTAAATAGTGTTCTGCCCTCTCAGACCCATGGCCAGATAGGGTTAAATAGTGTTCTGCACTCTCAGACCCATGGCCAGATAGGGTTAAATAGTGTTCTGCCCTCTCAGACCCATGGCCAGATAGGGTTAAATAGTGTTCTGTCCTCTCAGACCCTTGGTTAAATAGTGTTCTGCCCTCTCAGACCCATGGCCAGATAGGGTTAAATAGTGTTCTGCCCTCTCAGACCCATGGCCAGATAGGGTTAAATAGTGTTCTGCCCTCTCAGACCCTTGGCCAGATAGGGTTAAATAGTGTTCTGCCCTCTCAGACCCTTGGCCAGATAGGGTTAAATAGTGTTCTGCCCTCTCAGACCCTTGGCCAGATAGGGTTAAATAGTGTTCTGCCCTCTCAGACCCTTGGTTAAATAGTGTTCTGCCCTCTCAGACCCTTGGCCAGATAGGGTTAAATAGTGTTCTGCCCTCTCAGACCCTTGGCCAGATAGGGTTAAATAGTGTTCTGCCCTCTCAGACCCTTGGCCAGATAGGGTTAAATAGTGTTCTGCCCTCTCAGACCCTTGGCCAGATAGGGTT
>NW_025748855.1:0-12500 GCF_021184085.1 Oncorhynchus gorbuscha
AGCACTGAGATAATACAATGGAACTCACTGAGATAATACAATGGAACTCACTGAGATAATACAATGGAACTCACTGAGATAATACAATGGAATTCACTGAGATAATACAATGGAACTCACTGAGATAATACAATGGAACTCACTGAGATAATACAATGGAATTCACTGAGATAATACAATGGAATTCACTGAGATAATACAATGGAATTCACTGAGATAATACAATGGAATTCACTGAGATAATACAATGGAATTCACTGAGATAATACAATGGAACTCACTGAGATAATACAATGGAACTCACTGAGATAATACAATGGAACTCACTGAGATAATACAATGGAACTCACTGAGATAATACAATGGAACTCACTGAGATAATACAATGGAACTCACTGAGATAATACAATGGAACTCACTGAGATAATACAATGGAACTTCAATGGAGAATTATTAGATGTTTAATAGCAGCACTACTCACAGCTATGAGTTGATAGTTGTTCCTGGTGGCTATTAATCAGTCAGTCAATTAATCAATCAATATATATATATATATAAACGGTAGTACTACTCACAGCGATGAGTTGGTAGGAGTTGTTCATCATGGCGATCAACATGTTGAGCAGAACCACCAGAGAGATGACGTTGTAGGTTCCGAACATGGTGGCCCCCACAAACTCAGTGAACTCATGACGAGCTTTAACGTTAGTCACATACAGGTTTAACAGGCCAAAGACGGACCAGAACAGAGACTGGAGAGTCTCAAATAGCCTGGAGAAGGAGAGAGAGAGAGAGGGAGAGAGAGAGAGAAAGAGAGGGAGAGAGAGAGAGGGAGAGAGAGAAAAAGAGAGAGAGAGAGAGGGAGAGAGAGGGGGGAGGGAGAGAAAGAGAGAGAGAGAGAGGGAGAGAGAGAGGGAGGGGAGAGAGAGGGAGAGAGGGAGAGAGAGAGAGAAAGGGAGGGAGAGAGAGAGAGAGAGAGAGAGAAAGAGTTAGAGGGAGAAAGAAAGAGAGAGAGAGAGGGAGGGAGAGAAAGAGAGAGAGAGAGGGAGGGAGAGAAAGGAGAGAGAGAGAGAGAGAGGGAGGGAGAGAAAGAGAGAGGAGAGAGAGAGAGAGAGAGAGGAGAGAGAGAGAGAGGGAGGAGAGAAAGAGAGAGAGAGAGAGAGAGAGAGAGAGAAAGAGTTAGAGGGAGAGAAAGAGAGAGAGAGAGGGAGGGAGAGAAAGAGAGAGAGAGAGGGAGGGGAGAGAAAGAGAGAGAGAGGAGAGAGAGGGAGGGAGAGAGAGGGAGGGAGAGAGAAGAGAGAGGAGAGAAAGAGAGAGAGAGAGAGAGAGAGAGAGAGAGAGAGAGAGAGAGAGAGAGAGAGAGAGAGAGAGAGAGAGAGAGAGAGAGAGAGAGAGAGAGAGAAAGAAAGAAAGAGTTAGAGGGAGAGAGAGAGAGAGAAAGAGAGAGATGAGAGACCGATCAGGCCAAAAATCAAAAATAGACAAGACTACCTGGAGAGGGAGAGAGAGAGATAGGGAGAGAGCATATATATATATATATATATACATACACATATCCACATATATATACATATACATGTACACACACATATATATATATCATATATATATACAGTGGGGAGAACAAGTATGCAAATTAATTTCTGAAAAATCATACAATGTGATTTTCTAGATTTTTGTTTTAGATTCTGTCTCTCACAGTTGAAGTGTACCTATGATAAAAAAATTACAGACCTCTACATGCTTTGTAAGTAGGAAAACCTGCAAAATCGGCAGTGTATCAAATACTTGTTCTCCCCACTGTACATGTATTGTGTAACATGAAGTCCTATGAGTGTCATCTGATGAAGATCATCAAAGGTTACGGATTCATTTGTATCTCTTTCTGCTTTTTGTGACTCCTCTCTTTGGCTGGAAAAATGGCCGTGTTTTTCTGTGACTTGGCTCTGACCTAACATAAATGTTTGGTTTGCTTTCGTCGTAAAGCCTTTTTAAAATCAGACACTGTGGCTGGATTAAAGAGATTTTTATCTTTAAAATGGTGTAAAATACTTGTATGCTTGATTAATTTTAATTAGGAGATTTTTGTTGTTTTGAATTTGGCGCCCTGCAGTTTCACTGACGAGGTGGGATGCTATCTTTCCACGTACCCTAGAGAGGTTAAAGTTAGTGAGGGAGAACTGCAGAGAACTGGAAGGAAAGGCAGCCAAAGGGGTGTTGACTTTGGGGATGACCAGTGAAATATACCTGCTGGAGCGCATGCTACGGGTGGGTGTTGCTATGGTGACCAGTGAGCTGAGATAAGGCGGGGCTTTACATAGCAAAGACTTATAGATGACCTGGAGCCAGTGGTTTGGTGACGGATATGTAGTGAGGGCCAGCCAACGAGAGCATACAGGTCGCAGTGGTGGGTAGTATATGGGGCTTTGGTGACAAAACGGATGGCACTGTGATAGACTACATCTAGTTTTACGAGTAGAGTATTGGAGGCTATTTTATAGATGACATCATCGAAGTTAAGGATTTGGTAGGATAGTCAGTTTTACGAGGGTATGTTTGGCAGCATGAGTGGAGGAGGCTTTGTTGCGAAATAGGAAGCCAATTCAAGATTTAATTTTGGATTGGAGATGCTTAATGTGAGTCTGGAACGAGAGTTTACAGTCTAAGTAGACACCTAGATATTTGTAGTTGTCCACATACATACCACTCTGGGACCTATGGTGTCACAAGTCTGACCACTCTGGGACCTATAGTAGCACCAGTCTGACCACTCTGGGACCTGCCACCAGTCTGACCACTCTGGGACCTGTGGTGCCACCAGTCTGACCACTCTGGGACCTGTGGTGCCACCAGTCTGACCGCTCTGGGACCTGCCACCAGTCTGACCACTCTGGGACCTGTGGTGCCACCAGTCTGACCACTATGGGACCTTTGGTGCCACCAGTCTGACTACTCTGGGACCTGCCACCAGTCTGACCACTCTGGGACCTGTGGTGCCACCAGTCTGACCACTCTGGGACCTATAGTGCTACCAGTCTGACCACTCTGGGACCTATAGTGCCACCAGTCTGCTTGCAGTTGTCAGTTATCAACTGTGGATGATCAGGACTTTATTCAGGAACATTTCTTGGGCTAACTTTGATTTGTCAAGTAGGTGCGATGCGCAGACTGTGTTTGACCCTGTGAATTTTGAGATGTCTGAGTTTAACTTCATGGAAAAACGTGTTGTTCAAACCTACGATGGTGCAGCTGTAATGGAATGTATCTGCTATTTGTATTTACAGCTAAGTCCCCTCCCGTTCCCTGATTAAGAGGTGATGACCACTCCACTACCATTGTCAACTCTCTCCTGACATGAACTGAAGCCACGTCTCATGTGCCCGGTCATCTACTGGCACGCTGAATGTTTCCTCTCCAAGCACTATGAGGACCCCTATCAATGTTCTGTCATTACTGTATGTAGAGTCAACCACAAACACAAACACGTTATTACACATCAGTATTTTACTCCTTGCTTGGTCTAAATCATTCTGAGGTCTTTTGTCTAACTGTCTAGTGATACGTTTTCTTGTCTTCCCAGTCAAATCCTGTCCTGCACTGAAGTCAAGCCTCTGAACACCTCATGCTTCACACCCTCATTCAATCACTGCTGTGATCCCAATACTGTATAAGTAGCCTTCTCATTCCCCTTCCCCATGTTTGTCATGCAGGTGATAGAGGACC
The DNA here is from genome assembly GCF_021184085.1 of Oncorhynchus gorbuscha. NCBI lineage: Eukaryota > Metazoa > Chordata > Actinopteri > Salmoniformes > Salmonidae > Oncorhynchus > Oncorhynchus gorbuscha. The sequence goes on from NW_025748855.1 coordinate 3,724, forward strand.
CAAAAGCGACTTAACAGAAACAGAGTTTATTTAAGTCCAAACAGGGAATAACAGAAATCCTCTAGTCTGTAGAGGGAAATAACAAGAGAAGCGGCCACAGACTGCAGGTCGCTTCGGGTAGGCGCAGGCCGTAGTTGACAGAGACACCTGCTCACACGCAGCATCTGATGAAGGCAAAAAACACGACAGGACAGGGCGAAACACAATCACAGCACGGTGAATACTAAACAAGGAACCGACGGGACAGGAACGGAACACAAAGGAATAAATAGGGACTCCAATCAGGGGAAAGGATCGGGAACAGGTGTGGGAAGACTAAATGATGATTAGGGGAATAGGAACAGCTGGGAGCAGGAACGGAACGATAGAGAGAGAGAGAGCGAGAGAGTGAGAGAGGGAGGGGAGAGAGAGGGATAGAAAGAGGGAAATAACCTAATAAGACCAGCAGAGGGAAACGAATAGAATGGGGAGCACAGGGACAAGACATGATAATAAATGACAAACATGACAGTACCCCCCACTCACCGAGCGCCTCCTGGCGCACTCGAGGAGGAATCCTGGCGGCAACGGAGGAAATCATCGATGAGTGAACGGTCCAGCACGTCCCGAGACGGAACCCAACTCCTCTCCTCAGGACCGTAACCCTCCCAATCCACTAAGTATTGGTGACCCCGTCCCCGAGAACGCATGTCCATGATCTTATGTACCTTGTAAATAGGTGCGCTCTCGACAAGGACGGGAGGGGGGAGGGAAGACGAACGGGGGTGCGAAGAAAGGGCTTAACACAGGAGACATGGAAGACAGGATGGACGCGACGAAGATGTCGCGGAAGAAGCAGTCGCACAGCGACAGGATTGACGACCTGGGAGACACGGAACGGACCAATGAACCGCGGAGTCAACTTACGAGAAGCTGTCGTAAGAGGAAGGTTGCGAGTGGAAAGCCACACTCTCTGGCCGCAACAATACCTTGGACTCTTAATCCTGCGTTTATTGGCGGCTCTCACCGTCTGTGCCCTGTAACGGCAAAGTGCAGACCTCACCCTCCTCCAGGTGCGCTCACAACGTTGGACAAACGCTTGAGCGGAGGGAACGCTGGACTCGGCAAGCTGGGATGAGAACAGAGGAGGCTGGTAACCCAGACTACTCTGAAACGGAGATAACCCGGTAGCAGACGAAGGAAGCGAATTGTGAGCGTATTCTGCCCAGGGGAGCTGTTCTGCCCAAGACGCAGGGTTTCTGAAAGAAAGGCTGCGTAGTATGCGACCAATCGTCTGATTGGCCCTCTCTGCTTGACCGTTAGACTGGGGATGAAACCCGGAAGAGAGACTGACGGACGCACCAATCAACGACAGAACTCCCTCCAAAACTGTGACGTGAATTGTGGGCCTCTGTCTGAAACGGCGTCTAACGGGAGGCCATGAATTCTGAATACATTCTCAATAATGATTTGTGCCGTCTCCTTAGCGGAAGGAAGTTTAGCGAGGGGAATGAAATGTGCCGCCTTAGAGAACCTATCGACAACCGTAAGAATCACAGTCTTCCCCGCAGACAAAGGCAGACCGGTAATGAAGTCTAAGGCGATGTGAGACCATGGTCGAGAAGGAATGGGGAGCGGTCTGAGACGACCGGCAGGAGGAGAGTTACCCGACTTAGTCTGCGCGCAGTCCGAACAAGCAGCCACGAAACGGCGCGTGTCACGCTCCTGAGTCGGCCACCAAAAGCGCTGGCGAATAGACGCAAGAGTGCCTCGAACACCGGGATGACCAGCTAACTTGGCAGAGTGAGCCCACTGAAGAACAGCCAGACGAGTGGAAACAGGAACGAAAAGGAGGTTACTAGGACAAGCGCGGCGACGCAGTGTGCGTGAGTGCTTGCTTAACCTGTCTTTCAATTCCCCAGACTGTTAACCCGACAACACGCCCATAAGGAAGAATCCCTCGGGATCAGTAGAAGCCACAGAAGAACTAAACAGACGGGATAAGGCATCAGGCTTGGTGTTCTTGCTACCCGGACGGTAAGAAATCACAAACTCGAAACGAGCGAAAAACAACGCCCAACGAGCTTGACGGGCATTAAGTCGTTTGGCAGAACGGATGTACTCAAGGTTCTTATGGTCTGTCCAAACGACAAAAGGAACGGTCGCCCCCTCCAACCACTGTCGCCATTCGCCTAGGGCTAAGCGGATGGCGAGCAGTTCACGGTTACCCACATCATAGTTGCGCTCAGATGGCGACAGGCGATGAGAAAAATAAGCGCAAGGATGAACCTTATCGTCAGACTGGAAGCGCTGGGATAGAATGGCTCCCACGCCTACCTCTGAAGCGTCAACCTCGACAATGAATTGTCTAGTGACGTCAGGAGTAACGAGGATAGGAGCGGACGTAAAACGTTCTTTAAGAAGATCAAAAGCTCCCTGGGCGGAACCGGACCACTTAAAACACGTCTTGACAGAAGTAAGAGCTGTGAGAGGGGCAGCAACTTGACCGAAATTACGAATGAAACGCCGATAGAAATTAGCGAAACCTAAAAAGCGCTGCAACTCGACACGTGACCTTGGAACGGGCCAATCACTGACAGCTTGGACCTTAGCGGAATCCATCTGAATGCCTTCAGCGGAAATAACGGAACCGAGAAAAGTAACGGAGGAGACATGAAAAGAGCACTTCTCAGCCTTTACGTAGAGACAATTCTCTAAAAGGCGCTGTAGAACACGTCGAACGTGCTGAACATGAATCTCGAGTGACGGAGAAAAATCAGGATATCGTCAAGATAGACAAAAACAAAGATGTTCAGCATGTCTCTCAGAACATCATTAACTAATGCCTGAAAAACAGCTGGCGCATTGGCGAGACCGAACGGCAGAACCCGGTACTCAAAATGCCCTAACGGAGTGTTAAACGCCGTTTTCCACTCGTCCCCCTCTCTGATGCGCACGAGATGGTAAGCGTTACGAAGGTCCAACTTAGTAAAGCACCTGGCTCCTGCAGAATCTCGAAGGCTGATGACATAAGGGGAAGCGGATAACGATTCTTAACCGTTATGTCATTCAGCCCTCGATAATCCACGCAGGGGCGCAGAGTACCGTCCTTCTTCTTAACAAAAAGAACCCCGCCCCGGCCGGAGAAGAAGAAGGCACTATGGTACCGGCGTCAAGAGACACAGACAAATAATCCTCGAGAGCCTTACGTTCGGGAGCCGACAGAGAGTATAGTCTACCTCGAGGAGGAGTGGTCCCCGGAAGGAGATCAATACTACAATCATACGACCGGTGAGGAGGAAGGGAGTTGGCTCGGGACCGACTGAAGACCGTGCGCAGATCATGATATTCCTCCGGCACTCCTGTCAAATCGCCAGGTTCCTCCTGAGAAGTAGGGACAGAAGAAACGGGAGGATGGCAGACATTAAACACTTCACATGACAAGAAACGTTCCAGGATAGGATAGAATTACTAGACCAATTAATAGAAGGATTATGACATACTAGCCAGGGATGACCCAAAACAACAGGTGTAAACGGTGAACGGAAAATCAAAAAGAAATAGTCTCACTGTGGTTACCAGATACTGTGAGAGTTAAAGGTAGTGTCTCAAATTTGATACTGGGAAGATGACTACCATCTAAGGCAAACATGGGCGTAGGCTTGTCTAACGGTCTGAAAGGAATGTTATGTTTCCGAACCCATGCTTCGTCCATGAAACAACCCTCAGCCCCAGAGTCAATCAAGGCACTGCATGTAGCACCCGAACCGGTCCAGCGTAGATGGACCGACATAGTAGTACAAGATCTAGATGAAGGGACCTGAGTAGTAGCGCTCACCAGTAGCCCTCCGCTTACTGATGGGCTCTGGCCTCTTACTGGACATGAATTAACAAAATGTCCAGCAACTCCGCAATAGAGGCACAGGCGGTTGGTGATCCTCCGTTCCCTCTCCTTAGTCGAGATGCGAATCCCTCCCAGCTGCATGGGCTCAGTCTCAAAGCCAGAGGAGGGAGATGGTTGCGATGCGGAGCAGGGAAACACCGTTGATGCGAGCTCTCTTCCACGAGCCCGGTGACGAAGATCTACCCGTCGTTCTATGCGGATGGCGAGAGCAATCAAAGAGTCCACATCTGATGGAACCTCCCGGGAGAGAATCTCATCCTTAACCACTGCGTGGAGTCCCTCCAGAAAACGAGCGAGCAGCGCCGGCTCGTTCCACTCACTAGAGGCAGCAAGAGTGCGAAACTCAATAGAATAATCCGTTATGGACCGTTCACCTTGGCATAAGGAAGCCAGGGCCCTAGAAGCCTCCCTACCAAAAACTGAACGGTCAAAAACCCGAATCATCTCCTCTTTAAAGTTCTGGAACTTGTTAGAGCAATCAGCCCTTGCCTCCCAGATAGCTGTGCCCCATTCTCGAGCCCGGCCAGTAAGGAGTGAAATGACGTAAGCAACCCGAGCTCTCTCTCTAGAGTATGTGTTGGGTTGGAGAGAGAACACAATCTCACACTGCGTGAGAAAGGAGCGGCACTCAGTGGGCTGCCCGGAGTAGCAAGGTGGGTTATTAACCCTAGGTTCTGGAGGCTCGGCAGGCCAGGAAGTAACAGGTGGCACGAGACGTAGACTCTGGAACTGTCCAGAGAGGTCGGAAACCTGAGCGGCCAGGTTCTCCACGGCATGGCGAGCAGCAGACAATTCCTGCTCGTGTCTGCCGAGCATGGCTCCTTGGATCTCGACGGCAGTGTAACGAGCGTCTGAAGTCGCTGGGTCCATTCCTTGGTCGGTTCCTTCTGTCATGCAGGTGATAGAGGACCCAAAGCGACTTAACAGAAACAGAGTTTATTCAAGTCCAAACAGGGAATAACAGAAATCCTCTAGTCTGTAGAGGGAAATAACAAGAGAAGCGGCCACAGACTGCAGGTCGCTTCGGGTAGGCGCAGGCCGTAGTTGACAGAGACACCTGCTCACACGCAGCATCTGATGAAGGCAAAAAACACGACAGGACAGGGCGAAACACAATCACAGCACGGTGAATACTAAACAAGGAACCGACGGGACAGGAACGGAACACAAAGGAATAAATAGGGACTCCAATCAGGGGAAAGGATCGGGAACAGGTGTGGGAAGACTAAATGATGATTAGGGGAATAGGAACAGCTGGGAGCAGGAACGGAACGATAGAGAGAAGAGAGAGCGAGAGAGTGAGAGAGGGAGGGGGAGAGAGAGGGATAGAAAGAGGGAAAGAACCTAATAAGACCAGCAGAGGGAAACGAATAGAATGGGGAGCACAGGGACAAGACATGATAATAAATGACAAACATGACAATGTTATTGTACTATACATGTCTTTATTAAATGCTTTAGGTTAAAATCATTGCTCTTTGACGATTTTGAAAAACCCTTTGTCGTCCTCTTGTGATCCACGCCTATACCGTGGGTCTCCCATCCTCCTCAATTTGTCAGGTCACCAGCCTCCACTGATACAAGTGTAGTTGAAAATTTAAGACTGGATCACATGACAGATAGCCATGTGAGTGAGAGGTGCACGCAGCCGGAGAAGGGAATTATAATTATTATATTCAGCCCAAGAACACACTGACCACAAAAGGCATGGATTTCTTCAGGGGGCGTTACGGCCACACAAAGGGGATGCAGCCGGGAAATTTGAGGCATTATCAAGTGCTTGTCAAATTGTGAATGAGAGACTGATGAAGTGTGTACAGTCTGTGCAATACAAAAACTAAGCAGAGCTCGTGCCTTTCAAGCAACTTTTTTCAAATCATCATTATTTATACAGCCTTACAATGTATTACAAATCTAAACATATGTTTGTATCACAACTAAAGTTACGTTAATAAGTCTAAATTAAGCATTTAGGATGTTTCTTTGTTGACCTCTCAACACAGAATAGCCGCATGTGCGCCCTCCCTCAAACCTCTTGGAGAAAATATAATTTATATTTTATTCAGCTATGTTCAATTGTACTATTCATACTATAAAATAATATAATGCCACAGAATTCTGAGCAAGTCTTGTCTGCCTAATGAACTGGTGTAGCACTCAACCACCAGTCACAACCAGATCAGGACCCGAACATAAGGACTGACTCAGAGGATGCTGTTCTTCTGAAAATAGACCACATTTTCTTCACATCATGTTTCTTTAGACCTGTCTAAAATAAATGATGGATTTATTGTGGAGGTGTAGACTATATTACATGGATTTACTTTTGACTTTTTAAAACGTAGATGTTCCAAAGGTCTGTTAATTAATTATCAGTGGTGTGTGTGTGGAAGCCAGGAGATTCTAAATGTGTTAATGTTAATTAAGTGTCAGCTACCGTTTGATTGGCAGCTAATTGCTTGACCAATCACCAATTGACAAAATGTCATGCCGTATCACTAGAACATTCTGCAGCACCCGGCCTCACCCTATTAGAATCTCAAGTCAAATGTCTACTGTTTGCTGATGATCTGGTGCTTCTGTCCAGAACCAAGGAGGGCCTACAACTGCACCTAGATCTTCTGCAAAGATTCTGTCAAACCTGGACCCTGACAGTAAATCTCAGTAAGAACAAAATAATGGTGTTCCAAAAAAGGTCCAGTTGCCAGGCCCACAAATACAAATTCCATCTAGACACTGTTGCCCTAGAGCACACAACAAACTATACATACCTCAGCCTAAACATCTGAGCCACAGATAACTTCCATAAAACTGTGAACGATCTGAGAGACAAGGCAAGAAGGGGCCTTCTACGCCATCAAGAATGATATAAAACTCGACATCCCAGTTAGGATCTACCTAAAATCAGTTATAGAACACATTGCCCTTTATGGTTGTGAGGTCTGGGGTCCGCTCACCAACAAAGAACTCACAAAATGGGACAAACACCAAACTGAAACTGAATTCTGCAAAAATATCCTCTGTGTACAAGGTAAATCACCAAATTATGCATGCAGAACAGAATTAGGCTGATACCAGCTAATTATCAAAATCCAGAAAAGAGCCGTTAAATTCTACAACCACCTAAATGGAAGTGATTCACAAACCTTCCGTAACAAAGCCATCACCTACAGAGAGATGAACCTGGAGAAGAGTCCTCTAAGCAAGCTGGTCCTGGGGCTCTGTTCACAAACACAAACAGACCCCACAGAGCCCCAGGACAACAACACAATTACACGCAACCAAATCATGAAAATATAATTACTTGACACATTGGAAATAATTAACAAAAAAACAGAGCAAACTTGAATGTTATTTGTCCCTAAACAGAGAGAGGACACAGTGGCAGAATACCTGACCACTGTGACTGACCCAAATTTAAGGAAAGCTTTGACTGTGTACAGACTCAGTGAGCATAGCCTTGCTATTGAGAAAGGCCGCCATAGGCAGACATGGCTCTCAAGAGAAGAAAGGCTATGTGCACACTGCCCACAAAATGAGGTGGAAACTGAGCTGCACTTCCTAACCTCCTGCCAAATGTATGACCATATTAGAGACACATATTTCTCTCAGATTACACAGATCCACAAAGAATTAGAAAAAATCCAATTTTGATAAACTCCCATATCTACTGGGTGAAATTCCACAGTGTGACATCACAGCAGTAAGATGTGTGACCTGTTGCCACAAGAAAAGGGCAACCAGTGAAGAACAAACACCATTGTAAAAACAACTCATATTTATGTTGATTTATTTTCCCTTTTGTACTTTAACTATTTGCACATTGTTACAACACTGTATAGAGACATAATATGACATGTCATGTCTTTATTCTGTTGGAACTTCTGTATGTGTAATGTTAATTGTTCATATTTATTGTTTATTTAATTTTTGTTTATTATCTACCTCGCTTTGACAATGTTAACACATGTTTCCCGTGTCAATAAAGCCCTTGAATTGAGAGAGAGAGAGAGAGAGAGAGAGAGAGAGAGAGAGAGAGAGAGAGAGAGAGAGAGAGAGAGAGAGAGAGAGAGAGAGACAGAGAGAGAGAGACAGAGAGAGACAGAGAGAGAGAGAGAGAGAGAGAGAGAGAGAGAGACAGAGAGAGACAGAGAGAGAGAGAGAGAGAGAGAGAGAGAGAGAGAGAGAGAGAGAGAGAGAGACAGAGAGAGAGAGAGAGAGAGAGAGAGACAGAGAGAGACAGAGAGAGACAGAGAGAGAGAGAGAGAGAGAGAGAGAATATATATATACACTGCTCAAAAAAATAAAGGGAACACTAAAATAACACATCCTAGATCTGAATGAATTAAATATTCTTATTAAATACTTTTTTCTTCACATAGTTGAATGTGCTGACAACAAAATCACACAAGAATGATCAATGGAAATCAAATTTATGAACCCATGGAGGTCTGGATTTGGAGTCACACTCAAAATGAAAGTGGAAAACCACACTATAGGCTGATCTAACTTTGATGTAATGTCTTTAAAACAAGTCAAAATGAGGCTCAGTAGTGTGTGTGGCCTCCACGTGCCTGTATGACCTCCCTACAACGCCTGGGCATGCTCCTGATGAGGTGGCAGATGGTCTCCTGAGGGATCTCCTCCCAGACCTGGACTAAAGCATCCGCCAACTCCTGGACAGTCTGTGGTGCAACGTGGCGTTGGTGGATGGAGCGAGACATGATGTCCCAGATGTGCTCAATTGGATTCAGGTCTGGGGAACGGGCGGGCCAGTCCATAGCATCAATGCCTTCCTCTTGCAGGAACTGCTGACACACTCCAGCCACATGAGGTCTAGCATTGTCTTGCATTAGGAGGAACCCAGGGCCAACTGCACCAGCATATGGTCTCA
>NW_025748855.1:17500-30202 GCF_021184085.1 Oncorhynchus gorbuscha
TAGACATCTGAATGTGTCTTTATATCGTTCTAGAACTAGACATCTGAATGTGTCTTTATATCGTTCTAGAACTAGACATCTGAATGTGTCTTTATATCGTTCTAGAACTAGACATCTGAATGTGTCTTTATATCGTTCTAGAACTAGACAACAACTGAGTATCTGAATGTGTCTTTATATCGTTCTAGAACTAGACATCTGAATGTGTCTTTATATCGTTCTAGAACTAGACATCTGAATGTGTCTTTATATCGTTCTAGAACTAGACATCTGAATGTGTCTTTATATCGTTCTAGAACTAGACATCTGAATGTGTCTTTATATCGTTCTAGAACTAGACATCTGAATGTGTCTTTATATCGTTCTAGAACTAGACATCTGAATGTGTCTTTATATCGTTCTAGAACTAGACATCTGAATGTGTCTTTATATCGTTCTAGAACTAGACATCTGAATGTGTCTTTATATCGTTCTAGAACTAGACATCTGAATGTGTCTTTATATCGTTCTAGAACTAGACATCTGAATGTGTCTTTATATCGTTCTAGAACTAGACAACAACTGAGTATCTGAATGTGTCTTTATATCGTTCTAGAACTAGACATCTGAATGTGTCTTTATATCGTTCTAGAACTAGACATCTGAATGTGTCTTTATATCATTCTAGAACTAGACATCTGAATGTGTCTTTATATCGTTCTAGAACTAGACAACAACTGAGTGTCTGAATGTGTCTTTATATCATTCTAGAACTAGACATCTGAATGTGTCTTTATATCGTTCTAGAACTAGACAACAACTGAGTATCTGAATGTGTCTTTATATCGTTCTAGAACTAGACATCTGAATGTGTCTTTATATCGTTCTAGAACTAGACATCTGAATGTGTCTTTATATCGTTCTAGAACTAGACATCTGAATGTGTCTTTATATCGTTCTAGAACTAGACATCTGAATGTGTCTTTATATCGTTCTAGAACTAGACATCTGAATGTGTCTTTATATCGTTCTAGAACTAGACATCTGAATGTGTCTTTATATCGTTCTAGAACTAGACATCTGAATGTGTCTTTATATCGTTCTAGAACTAGACATCTGAATGTGTCTTTATATCGTTCTAGAACTAGACATCTGAATGTGTCTTTATATCGTTCTAGAACTAGACATCTGAATGTGTCTTTATATCGTTCTAGAACTAGACATCTGAATGTGTCTTTATATCGTTCTAGAACTAGACATCTGAATGTGTCTTTATATCGTTCTAGAACTAGAACTGAAGACTAGAACAACTGAGTGTCTGAATGTGTCTTTATATCATTCTAGAACTAGACATCTGAATGTGTCTTTATATCGTTCTAGAACTAGACAACAACTGAGTATCTGAATGTGTCTTTATATCGTTCTAGAACTAGACATCTGAATGTGTCTTTATATCGTTCTAGAACTAGACAACAACTGAGTATCTGAATGTGTCTTTATATCGTTCTAGAACTAGACATCTGAATGTGTCTTTATATCGTTCTAGAACTAGACATCTGAATGTGTCTTTATATCGTTCTAGAACTAGACAACAACTGAGTATCTGAATGTGTCTTTATATCGTTCTAGAACTAGACATCTGAATGTGTCTTTATATCGTTCTAGAACTAGACAACAACTGAGTATCTGAATGTGTCTTTATATCGTTCTAGAACTAGACATCTGAATGTGTCTTTATATCGTTCTAGAACTAGACAACAACTGAGTGTCTGAATGTGTCTTTATATCGTTCTAGAACTAGACAACAACTGAGTGTCTGCATGTGTCTTTATATTGTTCTAGAACTAGACAACAACTGAGTGTCTGCATGTGTCTTTAAATCGTTCTAGAACTAGACAACTGAGTATCTGAATGTGTCTTTATATCATTCTAGAACTAGACAACAACTGAGTGTCTGCATGTGTCTTTAAATCGTTCTAGAACTAGACAACTGAGTATCTGAATGTGTCTTTATATCATTCTAGAACTAGACAACAACTGAGTATCTGAATGTGTCTTTATATCGTTCTAGAACTACACAACTGAGTATCTGAATGTGTCTTTATATCGTTCTAGAACTAGACATCTGAATGTGTCTTTATATCGTTCTAGAACTAGACATCTGAATGTGTCTTTATATCGTTCTAGAACTAGACATCTGAATGTGTCTTTATATCGTTCTAGAACTAGACATCTGAATGTGTCTTTATATCGTTCTAGAACTAGACATCTGAATGTGTCTTTATATCGTTCTAGAACTAGACATCTGAATGTGTCTTTATATCGTTCTAGAACTAGACATCTGAATGTGTCTTTATATCGTTCTAGAACTAGACATCTGAATGTGTCTTTATATCGTTCTAGAACTAGACATCTGAATGTGTCTTTATATCGTTCTAGAACTAGACATCTGAATGTGTCTTTATATCGTTCTAGAACTAGACAACAACTGAGTGTCTGAATGTGTCTTTATATCATTCTAGAACTAGACATCTGAATGTGTCTTTATATCGTTCTAGAACTAGACAACAACTGAGTATCTGAATGTGTCTTTATATCGTTCTAGAACTAGACATCTGAATGTGTCTTTATATCGTTCTAGAACTAGACAACAACTGAGTATCTGAATGTGTCTTTATATCGTTCTAGAACTAGACATCTGAATGTGTCTTTATATCGTTCTAGAACTAGACATCTGAATGTGTCTTTATATCGTTCTAGAACTAGACAACAACTGAGTATCTGAATGTGTCTTTATATCGTTCTAGAACTAGACATCTGAATGTGTCTTTATATCGTTCTAGAACTAGACAACAACTGAGTATCTGAATGTGTCTTTATATCGTTCTAGAACTAGACATCTGAATGTGTCTTTATATCGTTCTAGAACTAGACAACAACTGAGTGTCTGAATGTGTCTTTATATCGTTCTAGAACTAGACAACAACTGAGTGTCTGCATGTGTCTTTATATTGTTCTAGAACTAGACAACAACTGAGTGTCTGCATGTGTCTTTAAATCGTTCTAGAACTAGACAACTGAGTATCTGAATGTGTCTTTATATCATTCTAGAACTAGACAACAACTGAGTATCTGAATGTGTCTTTATATCGTTCTAGAACTACACAACTGAGTATCTGAATGTATCTTTATATCGTTCTAGAACTAGACATCTGAATGTATGTTGTTGCAAAAACTATATGTACATTACATATAGTGTGTGTGTGTGTGTGTGTGTGTGTGTGTGTGTGTGTGTGTGTGTGCGTGCGTGCGTGCGTGCGTGCGTGCGTGCGTGCGTGTGTGTGTGTGTCCTACCAGACAATATATAAAGAGGAACTTGAGTATGTCCAGCAGCATCCGTCCCAGTGAGATCTGAAATCATCACCACATCACCACCATCATCAATATAATCATCATCACCATCATCATCATCATCATCACCATCATCATCATCATCATCACGTCATCATCATCATCACCACCATCATCATCATACAAAACACACTCACTAACCTGTAGAGGTCCCAGGTGGGAGTTGGCTGTGAACAGGGAGATGAGTCGTAGAGAACTGAAGATATTAGCTATAGCAAACAATGCTTCTGCTATCAGGGTAGGGTGCCACATCTCCCACTCTTCTCTAGGACGGGAAGAGTTGTACTACAGAGAGAAAGAGAGAGGGTTAAGGAGGGAGGGAGAGAGGGGGTAGGGTGCCACATCTCCCACTCTTCTCTAGGGCGGGAAGAGTTGTACTACAGAGAGAAAGAGAGGGTTAAGGAGGGAGGAGAGAGGGGTAGGGTGCCACATCTCCCACTCTTCTCTAGGACGGAAGAGTTGTACTACAGAGAGAAAGAGAGAGGGTTAAGGAGGGAGGAGAGAGGGGTAGGGTGCCACATCTCCCACTCTTCTCTAGGGCGGGAAGAGTTGTACTACAGAGAGAAAGAGAGAGGGTTAAGGAGGGAGGGAGAGAGGGGGTAGGGTGCCACATCTCCCACTCTTCTCTAGGACGGGAAGAGTTGTACTACAGAGAGAAAGAGAGGGTTAAGGAGGGAGGGAGAGAGGGGTAGGGTGCCACATCTCCCACTCTTCTCTAGGGCGGGAAGAGTTGTACTACAGAGAAAGAGAGAGGGTTAAGGAGGGAGGGAGGGAGAGAGGGGGTAGGGTGCCACATCTCCCACTCTTCTCTAGGACGGGAAGAGTTATACTACAGAGAGAAAGAGAGAGGGTTAAGGAGGGAGGGAGAGAGGGGGTAGGGTGCCACATCTCCCACTCTTCTCTAGGATGGGGGAGTTGTACTACGGAGAGAGAGAGAGAGAGAGAGAGGAAGGGAGGAGGGATGGATGAGAGAGAGATAGAGAGGGGTTAGGGAAGGGAGAGAGAGAGAGGGGAAAGTAGAAAGGAAGGGAGAGATTTTTATGGTTTGACAACATGTCAAAGTTCAATCTTGGTATGGTTGAGCTCCTCTCATTAGCTTCTCAGCCATTATCACAGGAATCCATCTAGCACTGCTGCTATCAACATTCACTAACACAAACACCCATCATGCATGTACTCACAACAAACTACACACATTCAGCTCTCGTCAGAACACCAAGTTGAGGCCTATCAACACTGAATGTTCCAGAATGTTCCAGAATGTTTGAGGATGTTCCTGGATGTTCCAGAATGTTCATCACAATGTTCCACAATGTTCCAGAATGTTCCCGGATGTTCCAGAATGTTCATAAAAATGTTCCAGAATGTTCATAAAAATGTTCCAGGATGTTCCAGGGTGTTCCAGAATGTTCATCACAATGTTCCAGAATGTTCATCACAATGTTCCAGGATGTTCCCGGATGTTCCAGAATGTTCATCACAATGTTCCACAATGTTCCAGAATGTTCCAGAATGTTCCCAGATGTTCCAGAATGTTCATAAAAATGTTCCAGGATGTTTCAGAATGTTCATTAAAATGTTCCAGGATGTTCTTCACAATGTTCCAGAATGTTCATAAAAATGTCCCAGGATGTTCTGGTGTGTTTTCTAGGAAGAGCCCCTCGCCACCACGAGTAAATCACCAAGTGTGTGTGTGTGTGTGTGTGTGTGTGTGTGTGTGTGTGTGTGTGTGTGTGTGTGTGTGTGTGTGTGTGTGTGTGTGTGTGTGTGTGTGTGTGTGTGTGTATCTTACCTTAACATAAGCCACTATCTTCAGTGATATAGTAGCCAGGTAGAGGGAGTTCGTGTGTGTGTGTGTATCTTACCTTAACATAAGCCACTATCTTCAGTGATATAGTAGCCAGGTAGAGGGAGTTCGTGTGTGTGTGTGTGTGTGTGTGTGTGTGTATCTTACCTTAACATAAGCCACTATCTTCAGTGATATAGTAGCCAGGTAGAGGGAGTTCATGTGTGTGTGTGTGTGTGTGTGTGTATCTTACCTTAACATAAGCCACTATCTTCAGTGATATAGTAGCCAGGTAGAGGGAGTTCGTGTGTGTGTGTGTGTGTGTGTGTATCTTACCTTAACATAAGCCACTATCTTCAGTGATATAGTAGCCAGGTAGAGGGAGTTCATGTGTGTGTGTGTGTGTGTGTGTGTGTATCTTACCTTAACATAAGCCACTATCTTCAGTGATATAGTAGCCAGGTAGAGGGAGTTCATGTGTGTGTGTGTGTGTGTGTGTGTGTGTATCTTACCTTAACATAAGCCACTATCTTCAGTGATATAGTAGCCAGGTAGAGGGAGTTTGTGTGTGTGTGTGTGTGTGTGTGTGTGTATCTTACCTTAACATAAGCCACTATCTTCAGTGATATAGTAGCCAGGTAGAGGGAGTTCGTGTGTGTGTGTGTGTGTGTATCTTACCTTAACATAAGCCACTATCTTCAGTGATATAGTAGCCAGGTAGAGGAGTTCGTGTGTGTGTGTGTGTGTGTGTGTATCTTACCTTAACATAAGCCACTATCTTCAGTGATATAGTAGCCAGGTAGAGGGAGTTCGTGTGTGTGTGTGTGTGTGTGTATCTTACCTTAACATAAGCCACTATCTTCAGTGATATAGTAGCCAGGTAGAGGGAGTTCATGTGTGTGTGTGTGTGTGTGTGTGTGTGTGTGTGTGTGTGTGTATCTTACCTTAACATAAGCCACTATCTTCAGTGATATAGTAGCCAGGTAGAGGGAGTTCGTGTGTGTGTGTGTGTGTGTGTGTGTGTGTGTGTGTGTGTGTGTGTGTGTGTGTATCTTACCTTAACATAAGCCACTATCTTCAGTGATATAGTAGCCAGGTAGAGGGAGTTCGTGTGTGTGTGTGTGTGTGTGTGTGTATCTTACCTTAACATAAGCCACTATCTTCAGTGATATAGTAGCCAGGTAGAGGGAGTTCGTGTGTGTGTGTGTGTGTGTGTGTGTATCTTACCTT
Source organism: Oncorhynchus gorbuscha (assembly GCF_021184085.1). Lineage (NCBI taxonomy): Eukaryota > Metazoa > Chordata > Actinopteri > Salmoniformes > Salmonidae > Oncorhynchus > Oncorhynchus gorbuscha. The sequence continues at coordinate 23,907 of NW_025748855.1, forward strand.
AACATAAGCCACTATCTTCAGTGATATAGTAGCCAGGTAGAGGGAGTTCGTGTGTGTGTGTGTGTGTGTGTATCTTACCTTAACATAAGCCACTATCTTCAGTGATATAGTAGCCAGGTAGTGTGTGGAGTTCGTGTGTGTGTGTGTGTGTGTGTGTATCTTACCTTAACATAAGCCACTATCTTCAGTGATATAGTAGCCAGGTAGAGGGAGTTCGTGTGTGTGTGTGTGTGTGTGTGTATCTTACCTTAACATAAGCCACTATCTTCAGTGATATAGTAGCCAGGTAGAGGGAGTTCGTGTGTGTGTGTGTGTGTGTGTATCTTACCTTAACATAAGCCACTATCTTCAGTGATATAGTAGCCAGGTAGAGGGAGTTCGTGTGTGTGTGTGTGTATCTTACCTTAACATAAGCCACTATCTTCAGTGATATAGTAGCCAGGTAGAGGGAGTTCGTGTGTGTGTGTGTGTGTGTGTATCTTACCTTAACATAAGCCACTATCTTCAGTGATATAGTAGCCAGGTAGAGGGAGTTCGTGTGTGTGTGTGTGTGTGTATCTTACCTTAACATAAGCCACTATCTTCAGTGATATAGTAGCCAGGTAGAGGGAGTTCGTGTGTGTGTGTGTGTATCTTACCTTAACATAAGCCACTATCTTCAGTGATATAGTAGCCAGGTAGAGGGAGTTCGTGTGTGTGTGTGTGTATCTTACCTTAACATAAGCCACTATCTTCAGTGATATAGTAGCCAGGTAGAGGAGTTCGTGTGTGTGTGTGTGTGTGTGTGTGTGTGTATCTTACCTTAACATAAGCCACTATCTTCAGTGATATAGTAGCCAGGTAGAGGGAGTTCGTGTGTGTGTGTGTGTGTGTGTGTGTGTGTGTGTATCTTACCTTAACATAAGCCACTATCTTCAGTGATATAGTAGCCAGGTAGAGGGAGTTCGTGTGTGTGTGTGTGTGTGTGTGTGTGTGTATCTTACCTTAACATAAGCCACTATCTTCAGTGATATAGTAGCCAGGTAGAGGGAGTTCGTGTGTGTGTGTGTGTATCTTACCTTAACATAAGCCACTATCTTCAGTGATATAGTAGCCAGGTAGAGGGAGTTCGTGTGTGTGTGTGTGTATCTTACCTTAACATAAGCCACTATCTTCAGTGATATAGTAGCCAGGTAGAGGGAGTTCGTGTGTGTGTGTGTGTGTGTGTGTATCTTACCTTAACATAAGCCACTATCTTCAGTGATATAGTAGCCAGGTAGAGGGAGTTCGTGTGTGTGTGTGTGTGTGTGTGTGTGTATCTTACCTTAACATAAGCCACTATCTTCAGTGATATAGTAGCCAGGTAGAGGGAGTTCGTGTGTGTGTGTGTGTATCTTACCTTAACATAAGCCACTATCTTCAGTGATATAGTAGCCAGGTAGAGGGAGTTCGTGTGTGTGTGTGTGTGTATCTTACCTTAACATAAGCCACTATCTTCAGTGATATAGTAGCCAGGTAGAGGGAGTTCGTGTGTGTGTGTGTGTATCTTACCTTAACATAAGCCACTATCTTCAGTGATATAGTAGCCAGGTAGAGGGAGTTCGTGTGTGTGTGTGTGTATCTTACCTTAACATAAGCCACTATCTTCAGTGATATAGTAGCCAGGTAGAGGGAGTTCGTGTGTGTGTGTGTGTGTGTGTGTGTGTGTGTGTGTGTGTGTGTGTGTGTGTGTGTGTGTGTGTGTGTGTGTGTATCTTACCTTAACATAAGCCACTATCTTCAGTGATATAGTAGCCAGGTAGAGGGAGTTCGTGTGTGTGTGTGTGTGTGTGTGTATCTTACCTTAACATAAGCCACTATCTTCAGTGATATAGTAGCCAGGTAGAGGGAGTTCGTGTGTGTGTGTGTGTATCTTACCTTAACATAAGCCACTATCTTCAGTGATATAGTAGCCAGGTAGAGGGAGTTCGTGTGTGTGTGTGTGTATCTTACCTTAACATAAGCCACTATCTTCAGTGATATAGTAGCCAGGTAGAGGGAGTTCGTGTGTGTGTGTGTGTATCTTACCTTAACATAAGCCACTATCTTCAGTGATATAGTAGCCAGGTAGAGGGAGTTCGTGTGTGTGTGTGTGTATCTTACCTTAACATAAGCCACTATCTTCAGTGATATAGTAGCCAGGTAGAGGAGTTCGTGTGTGTGTGTGTGTGTATCTTACTTAACATAAGCCACTATCTTCAGTGATATAGTAGCCAGGTAGAGGGAGTTCGTGTGTGTGTGTGTGTATCTTACCTTAACATAAGCCACTATCTTCAGTGATATAGTAGCCAGGTAGAGGGAGTTCGTGTGTGTGTGTGTGTATCTTACCTTAACATAAGCCACTATCTTCAGTGATATAGTAGCCAGGTAGAGGGAGTTCGTGTGTGTGTGTATCTTACCTTAACATAAGCCACTATCTTCAGTGATATAGTAGCCAGGTAGAGGGAGTTCGTGTGTGTGTGTGTGTGTGTGTATCTTACCTTAACATAAGCCACTATCTTCAGTGATATAGTAGCCAGGTAGAGGGAGTTCGTGTGTGTGTGTGTGTATCTTACCTTAACATAAGCCACTATCTTCAGTGATATAGTAGCCAGGTAGAGGGAGTTCGTGTGTGTGTGTGTGTATCTTACCTTAACATAAGCCACTATCTTCAGTGATATAGTAGCCAGGTAGAGGGAGTTCGTGTGTGTGTGTGTGTGTGTATCTTACCTTAACATAAGCCACTATCTTCAGTGATATAGTAGCCAGGTAGAGGGAGTTCGTGTGTGTGTGTGTGTGTATCTTACCTTAACATAAGCCACTATCTTCAGTGATATAGTAGCCAGGTAGAGGGAGTTCGTGTGTGTGTGTGTGTGTGTGTGTGTGTGTGTGTGTGTGTGTGTGTGTGTGTGTGTGTGTGTGTGTGTGTGTGTGTGTGTATCTTACCTTAACATAAGCCACTATCTTCAGTGATATAGTAGCCAGGTAGAGGGAGTTCGTGTGTGTGTGTGTGTATCTTACCTTAACATAAGCCACTATCTTCAGTGATATAGTAGCCAGGTAGAGGGAGTTCGTGTGTGTGTGTGTGTGTGTGTATCTTACCTTAACATAAGCCACTATCTTCAGTGATATAGTAGCCAGGTAGAGGGAGTTCGTGTGTGTGTGTGTGTGTGTGTGTGTGTGTGTGTGTGTGTGTGTGTGTGTGTGTGTGTGTGTGTGTGTGTGTGTGTGTGTGTATCTTACCTTAACATAAGCCACTATCTTCAGTGATATAGTAGCCAGGTAGAGGGAGTTCGTGTGTGTGTGTGTGCCACTATCTTGTGTAGTGTGTGTGTGTGTGTGTGTGTGTGTGTGTGTGTGTGTGTGTGTGTGTGTGTGTGTGTGTATCTTACCTTAACATAAGCCACTATCTTCAGTGATATAGTAGCCAGGTAGAGGGGAGTTCGTGTGTGTGTGTGTGTATCTTACCTTAACATAAGCCACTATCTTCAGTGATATAGTAGCCAGGTAGAGAGTTCGTGTGTGTGTGGGAGTTCAGTGATATATGTTAGCCAGGTGTGTGTGTGTGTGTGTATCTTACCTTAACATAAGCCACTATCTTCAGTGATATAGTAGCCAGGTAGAGGGAGTTCGTGTGTGTGTGTGTGTGTGTGTATCTTACCTTAACATAAGCCACTATCTTCAGTGATATAGTAGCCAGGTAGAGGGAGTTCGTGTGTGTGTGTGTGTGTGTATCTTACCTTAACATAAGCCACTATCTTCAGTGATATAGTAGCCAGGTAGAGGGAGTTCGTGTGTGTGTGTGTGTGTATCTTACCTTAACATAAGCCACTATCTTCAGTGATATAGTAGCCAGGTAGAGGGAGTTCGTGTGTGTGTGTGTGTATCTTACCTTAACATAAGCCACTATCTTCAGTGATATAGTAGCCAGGTAGAGGGAGTTCGTGTGTGTGTGTGTATCTTACCTTAACATAAGCCACTATCTTCAGTGATATAGTAGCCAGGTAGAGGGAGTTCGTGTGTGTGTGTGTGTATCTTACCTTAACATAAGCCACTATCTTCAGTGATATAGTAGCCAGGTAGAGGGAGTGTGTGTGTGTGTGTGTGTGTGTGTGTCTTACCTTAACATAAGCCACTATCTTCAGTGATATAGTAGCCAGGTAGAGAGTATGTGTGTGTGTGTGTGTGTGTGTGTATCTTACCTTAACATAAGCCACTATCTTCAGTGATATAGTAGAGGGAGTTCGTGTGTGTGTGTGTGTATCTTACCTTAACATAAGCCACTATCTTCAGTGATATAGTAGCCAGGTAGAGGGAGTTCGTGTGTGTGTGTGTGTATCTTACCTTAACATAAGCCACTATCTTCAGTGATATAGTAGCCAGGTAGAGGGAGTTCGTGTGTGTGTGTGTGTATCTTACCTTAACATAAGCCACTATCTTCAGTGATATAGTAGCCAGGTAGAGGGAGTTCGTGTGTGTGTGTGTATCTTACCTTAACATAAGCCACTATCTTCAGTGATATAGTAGCCAGGTAGAGGGAGTTCGTGTGTGTGTGTGTGTATCTTACCTTAACATAAGCCACTATCTTCAGTGATATAGTAGCCAGGTAGAGGGAGTTCGATATAGTGTGTGTGTGTGTGTGTGTGTGTATCTTACCTTAACATAAGCCACTATCTTCAGTGATATAGTAGCCAGGTAGAGGGAGTTCGTGTGTGTGTGTGTGTGTGTATCTTACCTAACATAAGCCACTATCTTCAGTGATATAGTAGCCAGGTAGAGGGAGTTCGTGTGTGTGTGTGTGTGTATCTTACCTTAACATAAGCCACTATCTTCAGTGATATAGTAGCCAGGTAGAGGGAGTTCGTGTGTGTGTGTGTGTATCTTACCTTAACATAAGCCACTATCTTCAGTGATATAGTAGCCAGGTAGAGGGAGTTCGTGTGTGTGTGTGTGTGTGTATCTTACCTTAACATAAGCCACTATCTTCAGTGATATAGTAGCCAGGTAGAGGGAGTTCGTGTGTGTGTGTGTGTGTGTGTATCTTACCTTAACATAAGCCACTATCTTCAGTGATATAGTAGCCAGGTAGAGGGAGTTCGTGTGTGTGTGTGTGTGTGTGTGTGTGTGTGTGTGTGTGTGTGTGTGTGTGTGTGTGTGTGTGTGTGTGTGTGTGTGTGTGTGTGTGTGTGTGTATCTTACCTTAACATAAGCCACTATCTTCAGTGATATAGTAGCCAGGTAGAGGGAGTGATATAGTAGCCGTGTGTGTGTGTGTGTGGTATATCTTACCTTAACATAAGCCACTATCTTCAGTGATATAGTAGCCAGGTAGAGGGAGTTCGTGTGTGTGTGTGTGTGTGTGTGTATCTTACCTTAACATAAGCCACTATCTTCAGTGATATAGTAGCCAGGTAGAGGTGTGTGTGTGTGTGTGTGTGTGTGTGTGTGTGTGTGTGTGTGTGTGTGTGTGTGTGTGTGTGTGTGTGTGTGTGTGTGTGTGTGTGTGTGTATCTTACCTTAACATAAGCCACTATCTTCAGTGATATAGTAGCCAGGTAGAGGGAGTTCGTGTGTGTGTGTGTGTATCTTACCTTAACATAAGCCACTATCTTCAGTGATATAGTAGCCAGGTAGAGGGAGTTCGTGTGTGTGTGTGTGTGTGTATCTTACCTTAACATAAGCCACTATCTTCAGTGATATAGTAGCCAGGTAGAGGAGTTCTGTGTGTGTGTGTGTGTGTGTATCTTACCTTAACATAAGCCACTATCTTCAGTGATATAGTAGCCAGGTAGAGGGAGTTCGTGTGTGTGTGTGTGTGTGTGTGTGTGTCGTGTGTACTGTGTGTAGTAGTGTGTGTAGTGTGTGTGTGTGTGTGTGTGTGTGTGTATCTTACCTTAACATAGCCACTATTTCAGTGATATAGTAGCCAGGTAGATGTGTGTGTGTGTGTGTGTGTGTATCTTACCTTAACATAAGCCACTATCTTCAGTGATATAGTAGCCAGGTAGAGGGAGTTCGTGTGTGTGTGTGTGTGTGTATCTTACCTTAACATAAGCCACTATCTTCAGTGATATAGTAGCCAGGTAGAGGGAGTTCGTGTGTGTGTGTGTGTGTATCTTACCTTAACATAAGCCACTATCTTCAGTGATATAGTAGCCAGGTAGAGGGAGTTCGTGTGTGTGTGTGTGTGTGTGTATCTTACCTTAACATAAGCCACTATCTTCAGTGATATAGTAGCCAGGTAGAGGGAGTTCGTGTGTGTGTGTGTGTGTGTGTATCTTACCTTAACATAAGCCACT
>NW_025748856.1:0-30202 GCF_021184085.1 Oncorhynchus gorbuscha
TTGCTGTTTGGAGTTTTAGGCTGGGTTTCTGTACAGCACTTTGAGATATCAGCTGATGTACGAAGGGCTATATAAATACATTTGATTTGATTTGATATTTGACCAAGAAGGAGAGTGATGGAGTGCTGCATCAGATGGCCTAACCTCCACAATCACCCGACCTTAACCCAATTGAGATAGTTTGGGATGAGTTGGACTGCAGAGTGAAGGAAAAGCAGCCAACAAGTGCTCAGCATATGTGGGAACTCCTTCAAGACTGTTGGAAAAGCATTCCAGGTGAAGATGGTTGAGAGAATGCCAAGTGTTCAAAGCTGTCATCAAGGCAAAAGGTGGATACATTGAAGAATCTAAAAAAGATAATATATTGAGATTTGTTTAACACTTTTTTGGTTACTACATGATTCCACATGTGTTATTTCATAGTTTTGATGTCTTAACTATTATTCTACAATGTAGAAAATAGTCAAAATGAAGAAAAACCTTTGATTGAGTAGTAGTAGTAGTGTGCCCAAAATTTTGACTCTATATCGTACCCAGTGGTCCAGCCAGTCTTAGTATATACAGTGCTTTAGGAAAGTATTCAGACCCCTTGACTTTTTCCACATTTTGTTATGTTATAGTCTTATTCTAAAATTGATTAAATGTTTTTTGCCTCATCAATCTACACACAATACCCTATAATGACAAAGCAAAAAACATTTTTTTGAAACATAAAAAAATATAAAACGGAAATATCACATTTACATACAGTTGAAGTCAGAAGTTTACATACACCTCAGCCAAATACATTTATACTCAGTTTTTCACAATTCCTGATATTTAATCCTAGTAAAAATGCCCTGTCTTAGGTCAGCTAGGATCACCACTTTATTTGAAGAATATGAAATATCAGAATAATAGTAGAGAGAATAATTTATTTCAACTTTATTTCTTTCATCACATGCCCAGTGGGTCAGAAGTTTACATACACTCAATTAGTATTTGGTAGCATTGCCTTTAAATTATTTAAATTTTGTCAAATGTTTTGGGTAGCCTTCCACAAGCTTCCCACAATAAGTTGGGTGAATTTAGGCCCATTGCTCCTGACAGAGCTGGTGTAACTGAGTCAGGTTTTGTAGGCCTCCTTGCACACATGCTTTTTCAGTTCTGCAAACACATTTTCTATAAGATTGAGGTCAGGGCTTTGTGATGGCCACTCCAATACCTTGACTTTGTTGTCCTTAAGCCATTTTGCCACAACTTTGGAAGTATCCTTGGGGTCATTGTCCATTTGGAAGACCAATTTGTGACCAAGCTTTAACTTCCTGACTGATGTCTTAAGATGTTGCTTCAATATATCCACATAATATTCCTTCCTCGTGAAGCCATCTATTTTGTGAAGTGCACCAGTCCCTCCTGCAGCAAAGCACTCCCACAACATGATGCTGCCACCCCCATGCTTCACGGTTGGGATGGTGTTCTTAGGCTTGCAAGCCAACCCCTTTTTCCTCCAAACATAACGATGGTCATTATGGCCAAACAGTTGTATTTTTGTTTCATCAGACCAGAGGACATTTCTCCAAAAAGTACGATCTTTGTCCCTATGTGCGGTTTCAAACTGTAGTCTGGCTTTTTATGGCGGTTTTGGAGCAGTGGCTTCTTCCTTACTGAGTGGCCTTTCAGGTTATGTCGATATAGGACTTGTTTTACTGTGGATATAGATACTTTTGTACCTGTTTCCTCCAGCATCTTCACAAGGTCCTTTGCTGTTGTTCTGGGATTGATTTGCACTTCTCGCACCAAAGTACATTCATCTCTAGGAGACAGAACGCGTCTTCTTCCTGAGCGGTATGATGGCTGCGTGGTCCCATGGTGTTTATACTTGCGTACTATTGTTTGTACAGATGAACGTGATATCTTAAGGTGTTTGGAAGTTGCTCCCAAGGATGAACCAGACTTGTGCAGGTCCACAATTCTTTTTCTGAGGTCTAGGCTGATTTCGTTTGATTTTCCCATGATGTAAAGTAAAGAGGCACTGAGTTTGAAGGTAGGCCTTGAAATACATCCACAGGTACACCTCCAATTGACTCATGATGTCAATTAGCCTATCAGAAGCTTCTAAAGCCATGACATCATTTTCTGGAATTTTCCAAGCTGTTTAAAGGCACAGTCAACTTAGTGTATGTAAACTTCTGACCCGCTGGAATTGTGATACAGTAATTATAAGTGAAATAATCTGTCTGTAAACAATTGCTGGAAAAATTACTTGTGTCATGCAGACTATAGTTTGTTAACAAGAAATGTGTGGAGTGGTTGAAAAACGAGTTTAAATGACTCCAAGTGTATGTAAACTTCTGACTTCAGCTGTAAGTATTCAGACCCTTTAATCAGTACTTTGTTGAAGCAGCTTTAGCAGCAATTACAGCATCGAGTCTTCTTGGGTATGACGCTACAAGCTTGGCAAATCTGTAGTTCTCCCATTCTTCTCTGCAGATCCTCTCAAGCTCTGTGAAGTTGGATGGGGAGCGTTGCTGCACAGCTATTTTCAGGTCTCTCCAGAGATGCTCGATCGGGTTCAAGTCCGGGCTCTGGCTGGGCCACTCAAGGACATTTAGAGACTTGTCCCAAAGTCACTCCTGTGAACCTTCGACCCCAGTCAGGTCCTGAGCGCTCTGGTGCAGGTTTTCATCAAGGATCTCTCTGTACTTTGCTCAGTTCATCTTTACCTTAATCCTGAATAGTCTTCCAGTCCCTGACGCTGAAAAACATCCCCACAGCATGATGCGGCCACCATCATGCTTCACCGTAGAGATGGTGCCAGTTTTCCTCCAGACGTGGCGCTTGTCATTCAGGCCAAAGAGTTCAATCTTGGTTTCATCAGACCAGATAATCTTGTTTCTCATGGTCTGAGAGTCCTTTAGGTGCCTTTTGGCAAACTCCAAGTGGGCTGTCAGGTGCTTTTTACTGAGGAGTGGCTTCCGTCGGCTTCCTTCTGGCCACTCAAAAATAAGGGCCTGATTGATGGAGTGCTGCAGAGATGATTGTCCTTCTGGAAGGTTCTCCCATCTCCACAGAGAAACTCTAGAGCTCTGTCAGAGGGACCATTAGGTTCTTGTTCACCTCCCTGACGAAGGCCCTTCTCCCCGATTGCTCAAGTCCGGCCAGATCTAGGATGAGTCTTGGTGGTTCCAAACTTCTTCCATTTAAGAATGATGGAGTCCACTGTGTTCTTGGGGACAGTCAATGCTGCAGACATTCTTTGGTACCCTTCCCCAGATCTGTGCCTTAACACAATCCTGTCTCAGAGCTCTACAGACAATTCCTTCGACCTCATGGCTTGGTATTTGCTCTGACATACACTGTGAGCTGTGGGACCGGTGTGTGCCTTTCCAAATCATGTCCAATCAATTGAATTTACCAAAGGTAAATCTAAAGGATGATCAATGGAAATAGGATGCTCCTGAGCTCAGTTTCAAGTCTCATAGCAAAGAGTTTGAATACTTATGTAAATAAGGTATTTCTGTTTTTTATTTTTCATACATTTGCAAAAATGTCTAAAAATCTGCGTTTGCTTTGTCAATTATGTGTGTTTAGATTGCTGAGGATGTGTTATTTTAAATAATCAATTTTAGAACAAGGCTGTAATGTAACAAAATGTGGAAAAAGTCAAGGGGTCTGAATACTTTCCGAAGGCACTGTATATCCAGTCTTAGTGCTGATATCTTACCCAGTGGTCCAGCCAGTCAGTGTTTATATCTTACCCAGTGGTCCAGCCAGTCAGTGTTTATATCTTACCCAGTGGTCCAGCCAGTCAGTGTTTATATCTTACCCAGTGGTCCAGCCAGTCAGTGTTTATATCTTACCCAGTGGTCCAGCCAGTCAGTGTTGATATCTTACCCAGTGGTCCAGCCAGTCAGTGTTTATATCTTACCCAGTGGTCCAGCCAGTCAGTGTTTATATCTTACCCAGTGGTCCAGCCAGTCAGTGCTGATATCTTACCCAGTGGTCCAGCCAGTCTTAGTGTTTATATCTTACCCAGTGGTCCAGCCAGTCTTAGTGTTGATATCTTACCGAGTGGTCCAGCCAGTCAGTGTTTATATCTTACCCAGTGGTCCAGCCAGTCTTAGTGTTTATATCTTACCCAGTGGTCCAGCCAGTCTTAGTGTTGATATCTTACCCAGTGGTCCAGCCAGTCAGTGTTTATATCTTACCCAGTGGTCCAGCCAGTCAGTGTTTATATCTTACCCAGTGGTCCAGCCAGTCAGTGTTTATATCTTACCCAGTGGTCCAGCCAGTCAGTGTTGATATCTTACCCAGTGGTCCAGCCAGTCAGTGCTGATATCTTACCCAGTGGTCCAGCCAGTCTTAGTGTTTATATCTTACCCAGTGGTCCAGCCAGTCTTAGTGTTGATATCTTACCCAGTGGTCCAGCCAGTCAGTGTTTATATCTTACCCAGTGGTCCAGCCAGTCAGTGTTTATATCTTACCCAGTGGTCCAGCCAGTCTTAGTGTTGATATCTTACCCAGTGGTCCAGCCAGTCTTAGTGTTGATATCTTACCCAGTGGTCCAGCCAGTCTTAGTGCTGATATCTTACCCAGTGGTCCAGCCAGTCTTAGTGCTGATGTCTTACCCAGTGGTCCAGCCAGTCTTAGTGCTGATATCTTACCCAGTGGTCCAGCCAGTCTTAGTGCTGATATCTTACCCAGTGGTCCAGCCAGTCTTAGTGTTGATATCTTACCCAGTGGTCCAGCCAGTCTTAGTGCTGATATCTTACCCAGTGGTCCAGCCAGTCTTAGTGCTGATATCTTACCCAGTGGTCCAGCCAGTCTTAGTGCTGATATCTTACCCAGTGGTCCAGCCAGTCTTAGTGTTGATATCTTACCCAGTGGTCCAGCCAGTCTTAGTGCTGATATCTTACCCAGTGGTCCAGCCAGTCTTAGTGCTGATATCTTACCCAGTGGTCCAGCCAGTCTTAGTGCTGATATCTTACCCAGTGGTCCAGCCAGTCTTAGTGTAGCCAGGAGGTTGAAGGAACTCATGACGACCCCCATGGCTCTGATCCACACTGGGATAGACTTCTCCTGATCCATGCTCTCTGGGCGGGCCGGGAACCCCCATGGCTCCACCAGGATCAGTTGTTTCACCCTGTAAACACACACAGTGTGAACACATACACTGAGTGTACAAAACATTAAGAACACCTTCCTAATATTGAGTTGCAACCCGCCCCTATTGACTTCAGAACAGCCTCAAGTTGTCAGGGCGTGGACTCTACAAAGTGTCCCAAAGCGTTTCACAGGGACACTGGCCCACGTTGATTGAAATGCTTCCCACAGTTATGTCAAGTTGGCCGGATGTCCTTTGGGTGGTGGACCCTTTCTTGATACACACAGAAAACTGTTGAGTGTGAAAAACCCAGCAGGGTTGAGTTCTTGACCCAAACCAGTGCTCTTGGAACCTACTACCATACCCCATTCAATGGCATTTAAATAGGCTCTTGCCCATTTACCCTCTGAATGGCACACATAAACCATCCGTCTCAAATGTCTCAAGGCTTAAACATCCTTCTTTAACCTGTCTCCTGCCCTTCTTCTTTAACCTGTCTCCTGCCCTTCATCTTTAACCTGTCTCCTGCCCTTCTTCTTTAACCTGTCTCCTGCCCTTCATCTTTAACCTGTCTCCTGCCCTTCTTCTTTAACCTGTCTCCTGCCCTTCATCTTTAACCTGTCTCCTGCCCTTCATCTACAGTGACTGAAGTGGATTTAACAAGTGATGTCAATAAGTTATCATAGCGTTCACCTGGATTTACCTGGTCAGTCTATGTCAGCCAAACTCAACTGGCGGACCGCGGTCCACGTCCGGACGCAGAGAAGGGTCAATCCGGACCGGACAACATTGCGTTTTGTTATATTTTTAGACAGCTTTTTTTTAATCACCTGGGCACAGCGGTGATTTTTCCCAACCATGTTGATTTCATCCAGAAGCTGATGGAGAACTTCCAGGCTCGCTTTGATGACATCACTGTTGGAAGAGAACTGCTCATCCAGAACTCCTTCTTGGTCACAAAATGTGACAAAGTTGTCAGAAGAAGCAAAACAGATCTTCAGCTGTGTAGATGTTACATCACTGCAGATGGAGTTGTTTGAACTGCAAGAAAACGTGTGTTTGAAGGAGCAGGCTGGTGACTGTGACCCTGTCACTTCCTGGGGAAAGATGGTGCCTGCAGCTGAAGTCCTCGTTCTCAAGAAATTGGCACTTCTTTGGCTCCACATACAGCTGTGAATCTCCACAATTAACTTTCTTAAAAACAAAAACCGCACCAGGCTCAACAATGAACACCTGCACCATTGTCTCAGGGTTGCTCTCACACCATTTGTGCCAATGTTCAAATCATTGGCAGGAGACAGAACAATGTAATTTCTCATTGATGCAAGGGCAAGGCCCACAGTGACTTCTATATGAATACTGCAAGGCCCACAGTGGCTTCTACATGAATACTGCATGGCCCACAGTGACTTCTATATGAATACTGCATGGCCCACAGTGACTTCTACATGAATACTGCAAGGCCCACAGTGGCTTCTACATGAATACTGCGTGCCCCCACAGTGACTTCGACATGAATACTGCATGGCCCACAGTGACTTCTACATGAATACTGCATGGCCCAGAGTGACTTCTACATGAATACTGCATGGCCCAGAGTAACGTTCTGATTATAATTTTTCTTAAACTTTCCTTTGTTCTCCAGAAAACATGCACTTTATTTCATTTAAATAAATAAATATTTTTGAAAGCCCATGTTATTTAACCTTTATTTAACTAGGCAAGTCAGTTAAGAACAAATTCTTATTTTCAATGACGGCTTAGGAACAGTGGGCCTTGCCCTTGCATCAATGAGAAATGACATTATTCTGTCTCCTGCCAATGATTTGAACATTGGCACAAATGGTGTGAGAGCAACTCTGAGGAAATGGTGCAGGTGTTCATTGTTGAGCCTGGTGCGTTTTTTTTTTTTTTTTCTGCCTTGTTCAGGGGCAGAACGACAGATTTTTACCTTGTCAGCTCGGGGATTCGATCTTGCAACCTTTTTGGTTACTAGTCCAACGCTCCAACCACTAGGCTACCCTGCCGCCATGTACATTGATTCTCATTGCATAGACAATGATGCGACCACTTTTGTTCTTCAACAATGTTGACAAAAATTTTGCACATGTTTACAGTCGAAAGAAGTTGTAATTAATACACATTCTTAGTCTACTTTATTGTATTTAATGTACATTTTATATAACAACGTGTTTCCTATGTCGTAGACGACTATGCTTGTTACTACGGTGTACCACATCACCGATGAAGGACGGTGTCCAACCGGACCTTTGTCACCTAGGAGATTTGTGTCAATGGACCTTCTCCAATAGTAGTTGAGTATCCCTGGTCTATGTCATGAAAAAAGCAGGTGTTCCTAATGTTTTGTACACAAGTGTACGTATGCACACACAGTATGAACACAAACACACGACCCCCCCCTCCTCTCGTCCCGCTGACCTGTGTGGGTGTTTAAGTGTGTAAGCAGCAGCCAGGTATCCTCCCAGGTTGTGTCCCAGCAGGATCATTTCCTCCAGGCCCACCGTGTCTCTCCACTCCTCCAGGGCCCCTAGGAACTGCTCCTCTGCCCCCTGGGGGTCCACGCTGAACAGGGGCCTGCTGCTCCGACCAAACCCCAGCAGATCCAGGGCATACACGGCTCCACTGCCACACAAAGAGTCCAGGTTCTGAGCCCACAGACCCACACCACCCCCAAACCCATGGAGCAGCACCAGCGGAGGACGGGGACGGCGCTGGAGAGAGGGCTGGGGAGAGGAGGGATGAGACTGGGATTTAGACTGGGGCTGGGGAGAGGAGGGATGAGACTGGGGCTTAGACTGGGGCTGGGGAGAGGAGGGATGAGGCTGGGGCTTAGACTGGTGCTGGGGAGAAGAGGGATGAGGCTGGGGCTTAGACTGGGGCTGGGGAGAGGAGGGATGAGACTGGGGCTTAGACTGAGGCTGGGGAGAAGAGGGATGAGACTGGGGCTTAGACTGGGGCTGGGGAGAGGAGGGATGAGACTGGGGCTTAGACTGAGGCTGGGGAGAAGAGGGATGAGACTGGGGCTTAGACTGGTGCTGGGGAGAAGAGGGATGAGACTGGGGCTTAGACTGGGGCTGGGGGGAGAGTGAGGGATATCCTTTGGCGTTGAAGGCTATGGTCCAGACATAGTTGCCATTGGATATCGGGACATCTTGCCTGGAGAATGGGGTCTTCACAGCTGAGAGGAGAGAAATGGAAGGAGGGATGGAGGAGAAAGATGGAGGGGAACAGGGAGGGAGAGCAAAATGAGAGAGGAGATAAGATGTGCAAGTATGACGGGTAAGATAGAGGATGTAGTCATATACACACACACACACACACTCTTACCCTTGAGCATTTTGTCCTCTGCATCCTTTAGCTGAGAGAGGGAGGTGGGGCACCAAGATGGAAGCCAACTGGAGATGCACCTGTACCTGTGCACACACACAACATTGCGTAAATGGTCCTGCTGATGTCATAAACCCAGTGAACTTTGACTTTAAGCGATCACGGAGTCAGACTTCTAACAGCTTTATAGCAAACGTTTACAATAATCTCCCCTTATCTACAGTAGTCTAGCTATGTTTAATATAGCAAACGTTTACAATAATGTCCCCTTATCTACAGTAGTCTAGCTATGTTTAATATAGCAAACGTTTACAATAATGTCCCCTTATCTACAGTAGTCTAGCTATGTTTAATATAGCAAACGTTTACAATAATGTCCCCTTATCTACAGTAGTCTAGCTATGTTTAATATAGCAAACGTTTACAATAATGTCCAGTTATCTACAGTAGTCTAGCTATGTTTAATATAGCAAACGTTTACAATAATGTCCAGTTATCTACAGTAGTCTAGCTATGTTTAATATAGCAAACGTTTACAATAATGTCCCCTTATCTACAGTAGTCTAGCTATGTTTAATATAGCAAACGTTTACAATAATGTCCAGTTATCTACAGTAGTCTAGCTATGTTTAATATAGCAAACGTTTACAATAATGTCCAGTTATCTACAGTAGTCTAGCTATGTTTAATATAGCAAACGTTTACAATAATGTCCCCTTATCTACAGTAGTCTAGCTATGTTTAATATAGCAAACATTTATAATATAGCAAACGTTTACAATAATGTCCAGTTATCTACAGTAGTCTAGCTATTTTAATTTCAAATAACATGCCAACCAATGTGCAACACGGTCTCCCTCTGGCTGAATAGTAAGACAAGGGTTGTCTATTATCTATTGGGTCATCATTTCAGTGGAACAAGGAACAAAACCCTTTATAGAATCAATGATAAGACTCTTTCTAGCTACAGGTGTGAAAAACATTCTGAATGTCACAAAGTTATGTGGCTGGCTACAATGACTGGTGGAAGTGTATTTGTGTCTTGGTAGTGACAGACATATTCAGGCTTTAATAATCTTATCTCCACTGAGCTATGTCATTCTGTAATAAATACTGTACATTCAAAGGTCCAAGTGACGTAGCGGCACCAAGTTCACCGGAATAAATATTTCCATTTGTCAAGGCAGATCATTTTATCCAAATAAAATTACATGTATAGCTTTGTCACAAAATAAAACCTATTTTAGTGAACTAAAATATTTAATGGTAGATGCGCTATGAGGCTATGTGTTTGAATTCTAGTCGGGCCTACTAAATCAATTAATGGGGCTTTTTAAAATAATGTTTACATCAGCATGTTTATATCACACTCATTAACATTGAGGCATATTGCTCAACGAGGTATCCTGTCATTCCTTAAACATTCTGTAAGTTGGGGAACTCTGTAGTATAGCTCACTATAAAAACTATTTAGAATAGCTCACTATAATAACTCTTTAGTATAGCTCACTATAATAACTCTTTAGTATAGCTCACTATAAAAACTATTTAGAATAGCTCACTATAAAAACTATTTAGAATAGCTCACTATAATAACTCTTTAGTATAGCTCACTATAATAACTCTTTAGTATAGCTCACTATAATAACTCTTTAGTATAGCTCACTATAAAAACTATTTAGTATAGCTCACTATAATAACTATTTGGTATAGCTCACTATAATAACTATTTGGTATAGCTCACTATAATAACTATTTAGTTTAGCTCACTATAATAACTATTTAGTATAGCTCACTATAATAACTCTGTAGAATAGCTCACTATAATAACTATTTAGTATAGCTCACTATAATAACTATTTCAAATAGCTCACTATAATAACTCTGTAGAATAGCTCACTATAATAACTATTTAGAATAGCTCACTATAATAACTCTGTAGAATAGCTCACTATAATAACTATTTAGAATAGCTCACTATAAAAACTCTGTAGAATAGCTCACTATAATAACTCTGTAGAATAGCTCACTAAAATAACTATTGAGAATAGCTCACTATAATAACTGTAGAACAGCTCACTATAATAACTATGTAGAATAGCTCACTATAATAACTCTGTAGAATAGCTCACTATAATAACTCTGTAGAATAGCTCACTATAATAACTCTGTAGAATAGCTCACTATAATAACTCTGTAGAATAGCTCACTATAATAACTATTGAGAATAGCTCACTATAATAACTGTAGAACAGCTCACTATAATAACTATTTAGTATAGCTCACTATAATAACTTTGTAGAATAGCTCACTATAATAACTTTGTAGAATAGCTCACTATAATAACTCTGTAGAATAGCTCACTATAATAACTATTTAGTATAGCTCACTATAATGACTATTTAGTATAGCTCACTATAATAACTCTGTAGAATAGCTCACTATAATAACTATTGAGAATAGCTCACTATAATAACTGGAGAACAGCTCACTATAATAACTATTTAGTATAGCTCACTATAATAACTCTGTAGAATAGCTCACTATAATAACTATTTAGTATAGCTCACTATAATAACTATTTAGTATAGCTCACTATAATAACTATTTCGAATAGCTCACTATAGTAACTCTGTAGAATAGCTCACTATAATAACTCTGTAGAATAGCTCACTATAATAACTATTTAGAATAGCTCACTATAATAACTCTGTAGAATAGCTCACTATAATAACTCTGTAGAATAGCTCACTATAATAACTATTGAGAATAGCTCACTATAATAACTGGAGAACAGCTCACTATAATAACTATTTAGTATAGCTCACTATAATAACTCTGTAGAATAGCTCACTATAAAAACTCTGTATAATAGCTCACTATAATAACTATTTAGAATAGCTCACTATAATAACTCTGTAGAATAGCTCACTATAATAACTATTGAGAATAGCTCACTATAATAACTGGAGAACAGCTCACTATAATAACTATTTAGTATAGCTCACTATAATAACTCTGTAGAATAGCTCACTATAAAAACTCTGTAGAATAGCTCACTATAATAACTATTTAGTATAGCTCACTATAATAACTTTGTAGAATAGCTCACTATAATAACTTTGTAGAATAGCTCACTATAATAACTCTGTAGAATAGCTCACTATAATAACTATTTAGTATAGCTCACTATAATGACTATTTAGTATAGCTCACTATAATAACTCTGTAGAATAGCTCACTATAATAACTCTGTAGAATAGCTCACTATAGTAACTCTGTAGAATAGCTCACTATAATAACTTGGTAAATAGTATTATATTAAAATCCACTCACCAGTGCTCGTCTGGGTGCAGCTCCTCCGCCATCCTCCTCACAGTGAACTGTGGTGATCATCTGTCATCCATGCAGAGAAACTAAGTATTAGTGGTAATTGGTAAGACCGCCCCACACACAATCTTTAGGCATGATAGTAGCCAATAGGAGAGAGCGGGGGAAATGTAAAGGACAGTTCGACTCAAGGTGTCCAAAAACAAAATGCACCCCCCCCTCCCCCCTCCCCCAAATTAAAAATGTTTTTTTTGCACGACCCTCCTCTTGTACTGTAGGATACATTGAACACCCTTCCACCTCATATAATTCATTCAGAATAATATTTACAACTACAAATACCAAGAACTATTGCGACCCTGTGTTTATTAACGCGGATGTGGACCTTGCTCACTTCAGCATGCTTTTACGGCACAATCGATGTCATGCAGGGCCAAGGGGCCAGAAGGTTGAGGGTTCGACCGCCCACCACGGACCAGCTGACTCTCCCTGCCTGTTTGATTAGACCTACACTATGATCATAGCAGACTGCAGACAATGATCAGCTCGGGGGAAATCAGATTTTCAACATTTTGATGTCATATGTTTAATATATTGCAAGTTTCTGTGCCGATGCACCACACAACCGATCAAATCGACTTCAGGCGCTTCAATATCTTCCCAGGAAGCCAAAGTATACGAGGCAGACACCACATACCCTACGCCCAGGCAGACACCACATACCCCACACCCAGGCAGACACCACATACCCCACACCCAGGCAGACACCACACATACCCTACACCCAGGCAGACACCACATACCCCACACCCAGGCAGACACCACATACCCAGGCAGACACCACATACCCCACACCCAGGCAGACACCACAGACCCTACGCCCAGGCAGACACCACATACCCCACACCCAGGCAGACACCACATACCCCACACCCAGGCAGACACCACATACCCAGGCAGACACCACATACCCCACACCCAGGCAGACACCACATACCCAGGCAGACACCACATACCCCACACCCAGGCAGACACCACATACCCCACACCCAGGCAGACACCACATACCCCACACCCAGGCAGACACCAAATACCCCACACCCAGGCAGACACCACATACCCCACACCCAGGCAGACACCACATACCCCACACCCAGGCAGATACCACATACCCCACACCCAGGCAGACACCACATACCACACACCCAGGCAGACACCACATACCCTACGCCCATGAGCAACAGCATACCCCATGCCCAGGCAGACACCACATACCCCACACCCAGGCAGACACCTCATACCCCACATACCCAGGCAGATACCACATACCCCACACCCAGGCAGACACCACACACCCCACACCCAGGCAGACATCACATACCCCACACCCATGCAGACACCACACACCCCACACCCAGGCAGACACCACACACCCCACACCCAGGCAGACATCACATACCCCACACCCATGCAGACACCACACACCCCACACCCAGGCAGACACCACATACCCCACACCCAGGCAGACACCACATACCCCACGCCCAGGCAGACACCACATACCCCACACCCAGGCAGACACCACATACCCCACACCCAGGCAGACACCACATACCCAGGCAGATACCACATACCCAGGCAGATACCACATACCCAGGCAGACACCACATACCCCACACCCAGGCAGATACCACATACCCCACACCCAGGCAGACACCACATACCCCACACCCAGGCAGACACCACATACCCTACGCCCATGAGCAACAGCATACCCCATGCCCAGGCAGACACCACATACCCCACACCCAGGCAGACACCACATACCCAGGCAGATACCACATACACCACACCCAGGCAAACACCACATACCCCACACCCAGGCAGACACCACACACCCCACACCCAGGCAGACACCACATACCCTACGCCCATGAGCAACAGCATACCCCATGCCCAGGCAGACACCACATACCCAGGCAGATACTACATACCCCACACCCAGGCAAACACCACATACCCCACACCCAGGCAGACACCACCTACCCCACACCCAGGCAGACACCACATACCCCATGCCCAGGCAGACACCACATACCCCACACCCAGGCAGACACCACATACCCCACACCCAGGCAGACACCACTTATCCCACGCCCAGGCAGACACCACATACCCCACACCCAGGCAGACACCACATACCCCACACCCAGGCAGACACCACATACCCTACACCCAGGCAGACACCACATACCCCACACCCAGGCAGACACCACATACCCCACACCCAGGCAGACACCACATACCCCACACCCAGGCAGATACCACATACCCCACACCCAGGCAGACACCACATACCACACACCCAGGCAGACACCACATACCCTACGCCCATGAGCAACAGCATACCCCATGCCCAGGCAGACACCACATACCCCACACCCAGGCAGACACCTCATACCCCACATACCCAGGCAGATACAACATACCCCACACCCAGGCAGACACCACACACCCCACACCCAGGCAGACATCACATACCCCACACCCATGCAGACACCACACACCCCACACCCAGGCAGACACCACACACCCCACACCCAGGCAGACATCACATACCCCACACCCATGCAGACACCACACACCCCACACCCAGGCAGACACCACATACCCCACACCCAGGCAGACACCACATACCCCACGCCCAGGCAGACACCACATACCCCACACCCAGGCAGACACCACATACCCCACACCCAGGCAGACACCACATACCCAGGCAGATACCACATACCCAGGCAGATACCACATACCCAGGCAGACACCACATACCCCACACCCAGGCAGATACCACATACCCCACACCCAGGCAGACACCACATACCCCACACCCAGGCAGACACCACATACCCTACGCCCATGAGCAACAGCATACCCCATGCCCAGGCAGACACCACATACCCCACACCCAGGCAGACACCACATACCCAGGCAGATACCACATACACCACACCCAGGCAAACACCACATACCCTACACCCAGGCAGACACCACACACCCCACACCCAGGCAGACACCACATACCCTACGCCCATGAGCAACAGCATACCCCATGCCCAGGCAGACACCACATACCCCACACCCAGGCAGACACCACATACCCAGGCAGATACCACATACCCCACACCCAGGCAAACACCACATACCCCACACCCAGGCAGACACCACCTACCCCACACCCAGGCAGACACCACATACCCCATGCCCAGGCAGACACCACATACCCCATGCCCAGGCAGACACCACATACCCCACACCCAGGCAGACACCACTTATCCCACGCCCAGGCAGACACCACATACCCCACACCCGGCAGACACCACATACCCCACACCCAGGCAGACACCACATACCCTACACCCAGGCAGACACCACATACCCCACACCCAGGCAGACACCACATACCCCACACCCAGGCAGACACCACATACCCCACACCCAGGCAGACACCACACACCCTACACCCAGGCAGACACCACATGCCCCACACCCAGGAAGATACCAAATACCCCACACCCAGGCAGACACCACATACCCAGGCAGACACCACATACCCCACACCCAGGCAGACACCACATACCCAGGCAGACACCACATACCCCACACCCAGGCAGACACCACATACCCCACACCCAGGCAGACACCACATACCCCACACCCAGGCAGACACCAAATACCCCACACCCAGGCAGACACCACATACCCCACACCCAGGCAGACACCACATACCCCACACCCAGGCAGATACCACATACCCCACACCCAGGCAGACACCACATACCACACACCCAGGCAGACACCACATACCCTACGCCCATGAGCAACAGCATACCCCATGCCCAGGCAGACACCACATACCCCACACCCAGGCAGACACCTCATACCCCACATACCCAGGCAGATACAACATACCCCACACCCAGGCAGACACCACACACCCCACACCCAGGCAGACATCACATACCCCACACCCATGCAGACACCACACACCCCACACCCAGGCAGACACCACACACCCCACACCCAGGCAGACATCACATACCCCACACCCATGCAGACACCACACACCCCACACCCAGGCAGACACCACATACCCCACACCCAGGCAGACACCACATACCCCACGCCCAGGCAGACACCACATACCCCACACCCAGGCAGACACCACATACCCCACACCCAGGCAGACACCACATACCCAGGCAGATACCACATACCCAGGCAGATACCACATACCCAGGCAGACACCACATACCCCACACCCAGGCAGATACCACATACCCCACACCCAGGCAGACACCACATACCCCACACCCAGGCAGACACCACATACCCTACGCCCATGAGCAACAGCATACCCCATGCCCAGGCAGACACCACATACCCCACACCCAGGCAGACACCACATACCCAGGCAGATACCACATACACCACACCCAGGCAAACACCACATACCCTACACCCAGGCAGACACCACACACCCCACACCCAGGCAGACACCACATACCCTACGCCCATGAGCAACAGCATACCCCATGCCCAGGCAGACACCACATACCCCACACCCAGGCAGACACCACATACCCAGGCAGATACCACATACCCCACACCCAGGCAAACACCACATACCCCACACCCAGGCAGACACCACCTACCCCACACCCAGGCAGACACCACATACCCCATGCCCAGGCAGACACCACATACCCCATGCCCAGGCAGACACCACATACCCCACACCCAGGCAGACACCACTTATCCCACGCCCAGGCAGACACCACATACCCCACACCCGGCAGACACCACATACCCCACACCCAGGCAGACACCACATACCCTACACCCAGGCAGACACCACATACCCCACACCCAGGCAGACACCACATACCCCACACCCAGGCAGACACCACATACCCCACACCCAGGCAGACACCACATACCCAGGCAGATACCACATACCCCACACCCAGGCAGACACCACATACCCCACACCCAGGCAGACACCACATACCCAGGCAGATACCACATACCCCACACCCAGGCAGACACCACATAATCCCACAGTCAGGCAGACACCACATACCCTACGCCCAGGCAGACACCACATAGCCCACACCCAGGCAGACACCACATACTGTGAGTATCTTTCAGATAAATGCTGTAACTACATAATATATGCCATTTAGCAGACGCTTTTATCCAAAGCGACTTACAATCATGTGTGCATACATTCTACGTATGGGTGGTCCCGGGAATCGAACCCACTACCCTGGCGTTACAAGCGTCATGCTCTACCAACTGAGCTACAGAGGACCATCACTGGGGGCATGACCTCGACCCCGACCACCGTCGTCTCAGTCGTTTTCTATAACCATCTTACTCATTGCACCAGCAAATGGAGGAAGAACTTATTGTTTGTGATTAGAAAGCCCATGAGCACAAGTATAATATTCAGCACACAATGTCCAGGGGGTGAGCACCCTCTACCACTATGGGGCAGTTTAGTTGGTGAAACGAAAGAAAGTCTCGGATTTAAGGATTTAATCAGAGCATCACGCTTATCATGTGGAAAAACCCATACCCCCAGTCGCTACATTCTTCTCTTATAGTCTGATGTGGAGACATCCCCACCCAACACTGACACTCTTCCGTCACCTCTATCACAACAATCACCTCACCTGTCACATCAATATATCCTCCCTCCCAACCCCCTCTGATTGCCGTAGCCTAGCAACAGCTTGGCCACAGAGACCCGTGATGTCTTCGAAAATGGAATCAAAAGTACAAACGGATACAGGTTTGTTCTGACCATAGTATTATGGGCTGTTAGTATTAGAGCTGAAAGATGGGAAAGGGGCAGGCTATCATCTGTAAAATCATCTATCCTGACCTTCTGTGACCTTCCCTGTCTGCAGCCGATGGCAAACCTAATTTTCCCTTTTTGGGGGATCAATGAAGTACAGTGATTGATTGATTTATTGAAATGAATGCATTAGTTTATTAATTAATATATTTATATCTCTCTCTTTCTCTCTCTCTCTCTCTCTCTCTCTCTCTCTCTCTCTCTCTCTCTCTCTCTCTCTCTCTCTCTCTCTCTCTCTTTCTCTCTCTCTCTCTCTCTCTCTCTCTCTCTCTCTCTCTCTCTCTCTCTCTCTCTCTCTCTCTCTCTCTCGCTCTCTCTCTCTCTCTCTCTCTCTCTCTCTCTCTCTCTCTGTGTCTCCCTCCCTCTCTCTCTCTCTCTCTCTCTCTCTCTCTCTCTCTCTCTCTCTCTCTCTCTCTCTCTCTCTCTCTCTCTCTCTCTCTCTCTCTCTCTCTCTCTCTCTCTCTCTCTCTCTCTCTCTCGCTCTCTCTCTCTCTCTCTCTCCGTCTCTCTGTCCCTCTCTCTCTCTCTCTCTCTCTCTCTCTCTCTCTCTCTCTCTCTCTCTGTCTCTCTGTCCCTCTCTCTGTCTCTCTGTCCCTCTCTCTCTCTCTCTCTCTCTCTCTCTCTCTCTGTCTCTGTCTCTCTGTCCCTCTCTCTCTCCCTCTCTCTCTCTCTCTCTCTCTCTCTCTCTCTCTCTCTCTCTCTCTCTCTCTCTCTCTCTCTCTCTCTCTCTCTACTCCTTTATCAGGCAGCAGATAAGAGCATGTAAGAGAGTACATGTTCCCAGGTTCAGTGTGTCAATAGTCAAACTGCTATATAACAGTCACCCCACTGTTACTATGCAACAGTTCTAATGCTGTGCTCTATAAAGACCCCGGGTCCAAAGTCCCAGTGAATGGACCACTTCTGTAGCTCTATAGATATGGGCAGACATCCAAGCACAATGTCAGTTCTGCTTCTGTTTAGCAACATTTACTATTGTATTAGGATCCTCATTAGCTATCGCCAAAGCTGCGGCTACTCTTCCTGGGGTCCACACAACTCATGACTCAATCACAGTTTTCACCCTAACAACCGTGCCATTCAGCTCATAAATGAGCTGCAGGTGGAGATTCCTACCTGCTAAGGCTTCAACTCAACCACAGTTTTCACCCTAGCAACCGTACCATTCAGCTCATAAATGAGCTCCAGGTGGAGATTCCTACCTGCTAAGGCTTCAACTCAACCACAGTTTTCACCCTAGCAACCGTACCATTCAGCTCATAAATGAGCTCCAGCTGGAGATTCCTACCTGCTAAGGCTTCAACTCAACCACAGTTTTCACCCTAGCAACCGTACCATTCAGCTCATAAATGAGCTCCAGGTGGAGATTCCTACCTGCTAAGGCTTCAACTCAACCACAGTTTTCACCCTAGCAACCGTACCATTCAGCTCATAAATGAGCTCCAGGTGGAGATTCCTACCTGCTAAGGCTTCAACTCAACCACAGTTTTCACCCTAGCAACCGTACCATTCAGCTCATAAATGAGCTCCAGGTGGAGATTCCTACCTGCTAAGGCTTCAACTCAACCACAGTTTTCACCCTAGCAACCGTACCATTCAGCTCATAAATGAGCTCCAGGTGGAGATTCCTACCTGCTAAGGCTTCAACTCAACCACAGTTTTCACCCTAGCAACCGTACCATTCAGCTCATAAATGAGCTCCAGGTGGAGATTCCTACCTGCTAAGGCTTCAACTCAACCACAGTTTTCACCCTAGCAACCGTACCATTCAGCTCATAAATGAGCTCCAGGTGGAGATTCCTACCTGCTAAGGCTTCCATTTAATCCTTCACCTCAGGGACCGTGTTGAATTTCCCTCCCGCTAAAGTTTCCATTTAATCCTTCGCTTTAGCTACTGTCACGAATATTACCGAAGGTGACTCCCCTTCTTGTTCGGGTGGCGCTTGGCGGTCGTCGTCGCCGGTCTACTAGCTATCGCCGATCCATTGTTCTGTGTTCGTTTAGTTTTGTCTAATTGGTAGCACCTGTTTCTAGTTTGGTTGTTAGGATAGGGTATATATAGTCTGTTTAGCCCGCTTCTGTTTCGTGCGGGCTTGTTCGTCTGTTTTGTTGGTTGAGTGTATTTTGTTGTATTTTGGGTTACACGCTGTCCGGTTATATTTTCTGTTCATTTGTGTTTTCACTTTGTACATGTTGTGTTTCAGGACATTAAAGCGTGTTGTTTTTTCCCACATCTTTGCTCTCTGCGCCTGACTCCACACCTCTTCACTCAATATTGTGACAGCTACATACGTGGACTTTTTAGATATCCGTCACTCCACTCTGTTCAATAAATTGAACAGCATCATGATCAGATTGGGGTTTTCTTCAAACTCTATCATCCCCTGCTGGCACTACACGACTGGCTATGATTCTACTGTAGCTCTGTTGGAAACAGAGAAAGACAGAGATCATCTTGGTGCCTGGACACTGTCCTTGCACTTCAAGGCCTGCGCTGAGACATTGACTTATCAACACCCCAACTCCCACTCAGGAAACCCCAACCATAAATGATCAGCATTATCATCACACTGCAGGCCCGCAACAAGTAACCATCATTGACTTGTGTTTTAGTCCATGTCCCCGCTTGAGGCTTAGGCTCAATGGTACAGTTCAAGAAAATCTTGTATCTATGCCAATTCAAACTACAGTAGCTCTATGTTATTTGCAAATAAGGGGTTACCAACTGGGCATAGTATGCTTGTATTAGAAACTCTGACTGATCTGAAATCCCACAGCTGTGGCATTGGATTAGAGACTAAGACTGATCTAAAATCAGCTGTGGCATTGGATTAGAGACTAAGACTGATCTAAAATCAGCTGTGGCATTGGATTAGAGACTAAGACTGATCTGAAATCAGCTGTGGCATTGAATTAGAGACTGTGACTGATCTGAAATCCCACAGCTGTGGCATTGGACTGATTCATGTAAATGCCAGAAGTTTGATCTCAAATGGATGTTATTTTTTTATTTTACCTTAACTAGGCAAGTCAGTTAAGAACAAATTCTTATTTACAATGACGGCCTACCAAACAGCAAAAGACCACCTGCGGGGACGGAGGCTGGGATAAAAGATAAATAAATAAAAATAACATATCAATATAGGACAAAACACACATCACGACAACAGAGACAACACTACATAAAGAGAGACCTAAAGACAACAACATAGCAAGGCAGCAACACATGACAACACAGCATGGTAGCAACACAAAATGACAACAACATGGTAGCAACACAAAATGACAACAACATGGTAGCAACACAAAATGACAACAACATGGTAGCAATACAACATGGTAGCAGCCCTAAAACATGGTACAAACATTATTGGGCACAGACAGCAGTGCAAAGGGTAAGAAGGTATAACTCTTATATAACTCTTATGTTATTATAACTGTGGTGTGATTATAACTGTGGTGTGATTATAACTGTGGTGTGATTATAACACTTATGTTATTATAACTGTGGTGTGATTATAACTGTGGTGTGATTATAACACCCTGGTGTGATTATAACTGTAGTGTGATTATAACTGTGGTGTGATTATAACACTGTGGTGTGATTATAACTGTAGTGTGATTATAACTGTAGTGTGATTATAACTGTGGTGTGATTATAACACTGTGGTGTGATTATAACTGTAGTGTGATTATAACTGTGGTGTGATTATAACTGTGGTGTGATTATAACTGTAGCTTCTCAAACCAATGTGGACATTCTGGTCATATCTGAAACTTGGCTAAATAAGACTGTTGTGTCTTTGACTGGTTATAATGTTTTTAAAATCTGACATTGTTGACAGAGGTCGGAGGTATCGCCATATTTACAAAAGGACAATTTAAAATGTTCTCACTACCTCTGTCCCAAAGCAATTTGAATGTCTCGTTCTAAAAGTGTGACTTGGTAATAATGCCCAATTTACGCATGTGGGAATTTATCGCCTTTCCTCTGCCTCAACATGAGCTCTTAGCGGATTGTCTGACTTGCTATCTAACTATGCTAAATCTGAATTAGTAATTTAATCTGGATTGGTTGATGCCAGATTCTGATAGGCTGAAAGATATCTGCATTGAGCTCAATCTAACTTATCTGATAACTGAACCAACCCGCACCAACTTTAAAACACCCTGAAAGATCTACTCTTTTGGGTATTATTGTAACAAACGCTCCTCATAAGATAACTACAACCAATAGAATATTTGCTAGTGACCACTGTCCCGTTGCCTGCATAAGAGATGCAAAGTTACCTAAATCTTGGCCTTACATTATTACAAAGATAAATTATAGGAATTTCAATGAGCAACAATTGTTGTCTGATCTGGGATTGTGTGATGGGGGGGGGGGGGGGATCAGATATCTCTGACTCAGATCAGGCCCTAAATTGCTTTACTTGTCTGCTCAACTCTATTGCAGATAATCATGCACTGTGTTCAAGAAACTAAGGGTACAGGATAGAGCTAATCCCTGGTTCACGCATTAACTATGAGAGAAGGGAAAGGGGATACCAAGTCAGTTGTACAACTGAATGCATTCAACTGAAATGTGTATTCTGCATTTAACATCTGAATCAGAGAGGTGAGGGGGGCTGCCATAATCGACATCCACATCTTCGGTGCCCGAGGAACAGTGGGTTAACTGCCTTGCTCAGGGGCAGAATGACAGACAGATTTTTACCTTGTCAGCTCGGGGATTTGATCCAGCAACCTTTCGGTTACTGGCACAACCCTCTAACCACTAGGCTACCTGCTCTAACCACTAGGCTACCTGCTCTAACCACTAGGCTACCTGCTCTAACCACTGGGTTACCTGCTCTAACCACTAGGCTACCTGCTCTAACCACTAGGCTACCTGCTCTAACCACTAGTTTACCTGCTCTAACCACTAGGTTACCTGCTCTAACCACTAGGCTACCTGCTCTAACCACTAGGCTACCTGCTCTAACCACTAGACTACCTGCTCTAACCACTAGGCTACCTGCTCTAACCACTAGGCTAACTGCTCTAACCACTAGGTTACCTGCTCTAACCACTAGGCTACCTGCCTCTAACCACTAGGCTACCTGCTCTAACCACTAGGCTACCTGCTCTAACCACTAGGTTACCTGCTCTAACCACTAGTCTACCTGCTCTAACCACTAGACTACCTGCTCTAACCACTAGGCTACCTGCTCTAACCACTAGGCTACCTGCTCTAACCACTAGGCTACCTGCCTCTAACCACTAGGCTACCTGCTCTAACCACTAGGCTACCGGCTCTAACCACTAGGCTACCTGCTCTAACCACTAGCTTACCTGCTCTAACCACTAGGTTACCTGGTTCTAACCACTAGGCTACCTGCTCTAACCACTAGGCTACCTGCTCTAACCACTAGGCTACCTGCCTCTAACCACTAGGCTACCTGCCTCCCCCAGAAACTTGTACAATAAAGTAAACGAGCTCAGGGAGAGGATCTCTTTCCAGCGAGACATCATGGACTGAAACATACTCTGTTTTGTGGAATCAGGGTTCTCTTCGGATATACTGTCTCCGTCTATTCAGCCAGCGGATTCTCCGTCCATTGTGTGGACAGGGAAGCAAGAACTCTGTGAGATAAAGAAAGATGGAGGTGTATGTTTCATGATTAACTAGTCATGGCAGTGTGATTGTGGTAATGTAGAGGAACTCAAGTTCTTTTGTTCTCCCGATCTGGAATACCTCACCATCAAATGCCAACAGGATTACTTCCTGAGATAATTTTATTCGGTCACTGTCACGATCCTCCCCTCCTATAGGCAGAAACTTAAAGAGGAAGTACCCATGTTAAGGACTGTTCAACGTTGGTCTGACCAATCGGAATCTACGCTTCAAGATTGTTTTGATCACACAGACTGGGAAATATTCTGGGTTGCCTCTGAGAATTGTATTGACGCGTACACCGACTTGTTGACTGAGTTCACCAGGAAGTTCATAGAGGATGTTGTTCCCACTGTGACCATTAAAACTTATCCAAACCAAAACCAGTGGATAGATGGCAGCATTCACACCAAACTGAAAGTGTTAACCACCGCATTTAACTATGGTAATGTGACTGGGAACATGGACATGTACAAACAGACCAGCTATGCCCTCTGTGTCATGTTTTGTCATTTATTATCATGTCTTGTCCCTGTGCTTCCCATTCTATTCGTTTCCCTCTGCTGGTCTTATTAGGTTCTTTCCCTCTTTCTATCCCTCTCTCTCCCCCTCCCTCTCTCACTCTCTCGCTCTCTCTTCTCTCTATCGTTCCGTTCCTGCTCCCAGCTGTTCCTATTCCCCTAATCATCATTTAGTCTTCCCACACCTGTTCCCGATCCTTTTCCCTGATTAGAGTCCCTATTTCTCTCCTTGTTATTCGTTTCTGCCCTGTCGGTTCCTTGTCTAGAATTCACCGTGCTGTGTTTGTGTATCGCCCTGTCGTGTCGTGTTTCCCTCAGATGCTGCGTGGTGAGCAGGTGTCTGAGTCTGTTTGGTTCAAGTGCCTTCCCGAGGCAACCTGCTGTTCACCTGCTGTTCAAGATCGAGTCTCCAGTTTGTCCTCGTCATCTCGAGTGAAAGTTGTGTTTTTTGATTGTATTTACTTTACTGGATTAAAGACTCTGTTTTCGCCAAGTCGCTTTTGGGTCCTCTTTCACCAGCATGACAGAAGGAACCGACCAAGAAATGGACCCAGCGACTTCAGACGCTCGTAACACTGCCGTCGAGATCCAAGGAGCCATGCTCGGCAGACACGAGCAGGAATTGTCTGCTGCTCGCCATGCCGTGGAGAACCGACCTCTCTGGACAGTTCCAGAGTCTTCGTCTCGTGCCACCTGTTACTTCCTGGCCTGCCGAGCCTCCAGAACCTAGGGTTAATAACCCACCTTGCTACTCCGGGCAGCCCACTGAGTGCCGCTCCTTTCTCACGCAGTGTGAGATTGTGTTCTCTCTCCAACCCAACACATACTCTAGAGAGAGAGCTCGGGTTGCTTACGTCATTTCACTCCTTACTGGCCGGGCTCGAGAATGGGGCACAGCTATCTGGGAGGCAAGCGCTGATTGCTCTAACAAGTACCAGAACTTTAAAGAGGAGATGATTCGGGTTTTTGACCGTTCAGTTTTTGGTAGGGAGGCTTCTAGGGCCCTGGCTTCCCTATGCCAAGGTGAACGGTCCATAACGGATTATTCTATTGAGTTTCGCACTCTTGCTGCCTCTAGTGAGTGGAACGAGCCGGCGCTGCTCGCTCGTTTTCTGGAGGGACTCCACACAGTGGTCAAAGATGAGATTCTCTCTCGGGAGGTTCCTTCCAGTGTGGACTCTTTGATTGCTCTCGCCATCCGCATAGAACGACGGGTAGATCTTCGTCACCAGGCTCGTGGAAGAGAGCTCGCATCAACGGTGTTTCCCTGCTCCGCATCGCAACCATCTCCCTCCTCTGGCTCTGAGACTGAGCCCATGCAGCTGGGAGGGATTCGCATCTCGACTAAGGAGAGGGAACGGAGGATCACCAACCGCCTGTGCCTCTATTGCGGATTTGATGGACATTTTGTTAATTCATGTCCAGTAAGAGGCCAGAGCCCATCAGTAAGCGGAGGGCTACTGGTGAGCGCTACTACTCAGGTCTCTTCATCTAGATCTTGTACTACTATGTCGGTCCATCTACGCTGGACCGGTTCGGGTGCTACATGCAGTGCCTTGATTGACTCTGGGGCTGAGGGTTGTTTCATGGACGAAGCATGGGTTCGGAAACATAACATTCCTTTCAGACAGTTAGACAAGCCTACGCCCATGTTTGCCTTAGATGGTAGTCATCTTCCCAGTATCAGATTTGAGACACTACCTTTAACTCTCACAGTATCTGGTAACCACAGTGAGACTATTTCTTTTTTGATTTTTCGTTCACCTTTCACACCTGTTGTTTTGGGTCATCCCTGGCTAGTATGTCATAATCCTTCTATTAATTGGTCTTGTAATTCTATCCTATCCTGGAACGTATCTTGTCATGTGAAGTGCTTAATGTCTGCCATCCCTCCCATTTCTTCTGTCCCCACTTCTCAGGAGGAACCTGGCGATTTGACAGGAGTGCCGGAGGAATATCATGATCTGCGCACGGTCTTCAGTCGGTCCCGAGCCAACTCCCTTCCTCCTCACCGGTCGTATGATTGTAGTATTGATCTCCTTCCAGGGACCACTCCTCCTCGGGGTAGACTATACTCTCTGTCGGCTCCCGAACGTAAGGCTCTCGAGGATTATTTATCTGTGTCTCTTGACGCCGGTACCATAGTGCCTTCTTCCTCTCCGGCCGGGGCGGGGTTCTTTTTGTTAAGAAGAAGGACGGTACTCTGCGCCCCTGCGTGGATTATCGAGGGCTGAATGACATAACGGTTAAGAATCGTTATCCGCTTCCCCTTATGTCATCAGCCTTCGAGATTCTGCAGGGAGCCAGGTGCTTTACTAAGTTGGACCTTCGTAACGCTTACCATCTCGTGCGCATCAGAGAGGGGGGACGAGTGGAAAACGGCGTTTAACACTCCGTTAGGGCATTTTGAGTACCGGGTTCTGCCGTTTGGTCTCGCCAATGCGCCAGCTGTTTTTCAGGCATTAGTTAATGATGTTCTGAGAGACATGCTGAACATCTTTGTTTTTGTCTATCTTGACGATATCCTGATTTTTTCACCGTCACTCGAGATTCATGTTCAGCACGTTCGACGTGTTCTACAGCGCCTTTTAGAGAATTGTCTCTACGTAAAGGCTGAGAAGTGCTCTTTTCATGTCTCCTCCGTTACTTTTCTCGGTTCCGTTATTTCCGCTGAAGGCATTCAGATGGATTCCGCTAAGGTCCAAGCTGTCAGTGATTGGCCCGTTCCAAGGTCACGTGTCGAGTTGCAGCGCTTTTAGGTTTTGCTAATTTCTATCGGCGTTTCATTCGTAATTTCGGTCAAGTTGCTGCCCCTCTCACAGCTCTTACTTCTGTCAAGACGTGTTTTAAGTGGTCCGGTTCCGCCCAGGGAGCTTTTGATCTTCTAAAAGAACGTTTTACGTCCGCTCCTATCCTCGTTACTCCTGACGTCACTAGACAATTCATTGTCGAGGTTGACGCTTCAGAGGTAGGCGTGGGAGCCATTCTATCCCAGCGCTTCCAGTCTGACGATAAGGTTCATCCTTGCGCTTATTTTTCTCATCGCCTGTCGCCATCTGAGCGCAACTATGATGTGGGTAACCGTGAACTGCTCGCCATCCGCTTAGCCCTAGGCGAATGGCGACAGTGGTTGGAGGGGCGACCGTTCCTTTTGTCGTTTGGACAGACCATAAGAACCTTGAGTACATCCGTTCTGCCAAACGACTTAATGCCCGTCAAGCTCGTTGGGCGTTGTTTTTCGCTCGTTTCGAGTTTGTGATTTCTTACCGTCCGGGTAGCAAGAACACCAAGCCTGATGCCTTATCCCGTCTGTTTAGTTCTTCTGTGGCTTCTACTGATCCCGAGGGATTCTTCCTTATGGGCGTGTTGTCGGGTTAACAGTCTGGGGAATTGAAAGACAGGTTAAGCAAGCACTCACGCACACTGCGTCGCCGCGCGCTTGTCCTAGTAACCTCCTTTTCGTTCCTGTTTCCACTCGTCTGGCTGTTCTTCAGTGGGCTCACTCTGCCAAGTTAGCTGGTCATCCCGGTGTTCGAGGCACTCTTGCGTCTATTCGCCAGCGCTTTTGGTGGCCGACTCAGGAGCGTGACACGCGCCGTTTCGTGGCTGCTTGTTCGGACTGCGCGCAGAGTAAGTCGGGTAACTCTCCTCCTGCCGGTCGTCTCAGACCGCTCCCCATTCCTTCTCGACCATGGTCTCACATCGCCCTAGACTTCATTACCGGTCTGCCTTTGTCTGCGGGAAGACTGTGATTCTTACGGTTGTCGATAGGTTCTCTAAGGCGGCACATTTCATTCCCCTCGCTAAACTTCCTTCCGCTAAGGAGACGGCACAAATCATTATCGAGAATGTGTTCAGAATTCATGGCCTCCGTTAGACGCCGTTTCAGACAGAGGCCCGCAATTCACGTCACAGTTTTGGAGGGAGTTCTGTCGTTTGATTGGTGCGTCCGTCAGTCTCTCTTCCGGGTTTCATCCCCAGTCTAACGGTCAAGCAGAGAGGGCCAATCAGACGATTGGTCGCATACTACGCAGCCTTTCTTTCAGAAACCCTGCGTCTTGGGCAGAACAGCTCCCCTGGGCAGAATACGCTCTGGTCGCTTCCTTCGTCTGCTACCGGGTTATCTCCGTTTCAGAGTAGTCTGGGTTACCAGCCTCCTCTGTTCTCATCCCAGCTTGCCGAGTCCAGCGTTCCCTCCGCTCAAGCGTTTGTCCAACGTTGTGAGCGCACCTGGAGGAGGGTGAGGTCTGCACTTTGCCGTTACAGGGCACAGACTGTGAGAGCCGCCAATAAACGCAGGATTAAGAGTCCAAGGTATTGTTGCGGCCAGAGAGTGTGGCTTTCCACTCGCAACCTTCCTCTTACGACAGCTTCTCGTAAGTTGACTCCGCGGTTCATTGGTCCGTTCCGTGTCTCCCAGGTCGTCAATCCTGTCGCTGTGCGACTGCTTCTTCCGCGACATCTTCGTCGCGTCCATCCTGTCTTCCATGTCTCCTGTGTCAAGCCCTTTCTTCGCACCCCCGTTCGTCTTCCCTCCCCCCTCCCGTCCTTGTCGAGAGCGCACCTATTTACAAGGTACATAAGATCATGGACATGCGTTCTCGGGACGGGGTCACCAATACTTAGTGGATTGGGAGGGTTACGGTCCTGAGGAGAGGAGTTGGGTTCCGTCTCGGGACGTGCTGGACCGTTCACTCATTGATGATTTCCTCCGTTGCCGCCAGGATTCCTCCTCGAGTGCGCCAGGAGGCGCTCGGTGAGTGGGGGGTACTGTCATGTTTTGTCATTTATTATCATGTCTTGTCCCTGTGCTTCCCATTCTATTCGTTTCCCTCTGCTGGTCTTATTAGGTTCTTTCCCTCTTTCTATCCATCTCTCTCCCCCTCCCTCTCTCACTCTCTCGCTCTCTCTTCTCTCTATCGTTCCGTTCCTGCTCCCAGCTGTTCCTATTCCCCTAATCATCATTTAGTCTTCCCACACCTGTTCCCGATCCTTTTCCCTGATTAGAGTCCCTATTTCTCTCCTTGTTATTCGTTTCTGCCCTGTCGGTTCCTTGTCTAGAATTCACCGTGCTGTGTTTGTGTATCGCCCTGTCGTGTCGTGTTTCCCTCAGATGCTGCGTGGTGAGCAGGTGTCTGAGTCTGTTTGGTTCAAGTGCCTTCCCGAGGCAACCTGCTGTTCACCTGCTGTTCAAGATCGAGTCTCCAGTTTGTCCTCGTCATCTCGAGTGAAAGTTGTGTTTTTTGATTGTATTTACTTTACTGGATTAAAGACTCTGTTTTCGCCAAGTCGCTTTTGGGTCCTCTTTCACCAGCATGACACTCTGTAAGAAAATTAAAGATGCAAACGGAGAGTACAGAGACAAAGTGGAGTCGCAATTTAACAGCTCAGACACAAGACGTATGGGACAGGGACTCCAGACGATCACAGATTACAAAGGGAAAGCCAGGCTCATCGCAGACACCAACACCTCGCTCCCGGACAAGCTAAACACCTTCTTCGCCTGCTTCTAAGAAAACAACGAGCCACCGACTCGGGCCAACACCGCTCATAAGTACTGTGAGCTCTCGTTCTCTGTGGCCGACGTGAGACAGACATTTAAGCGTGTTAAGCCTCGCAAGGCTGTCGGCCCAGACGTCATCCCAACCAGCTTCCTTAGAGCATGTGCAGACCAGCTGCCAGTGTTTGCAGACATATTCAATCTCTTCCTATCCCAGTCTGTTGTCCCCACTTGCTTCAATATGTCCACCATTGTTCCTGTACCCAAGAAAGAAAGTAACTGAACTAAATCACTATTTCTGTCATCATATAGTGCTTAGAGAGGCTATTTAAGGATCATATCACCTCCACCTTACCCAACATCTTAGACCCACTATAATTTGCATACCGCCCCAACAGACCCACGGATGACGCAATCCCCATCGCACTGCACACTGCCCTATCCTATCTGGACAAAAGGAATACCTATGTAAGAACGTTGTTCATTGACTACAGATCATCGTTAAACACCATAGTGCCCTCAAAGCTCATCACTAAGCTAAGGACCCTGGGACTAAACACCTCCCTCTGAAACTGGATCCTGGACTTCATGACGGGCCGCCCCGGGTGTAAGGGTAGGCAATAACACGTCTGACACGCTGATCCTCAACACGGGGCCCCTCAGGGGTGTGTACTCATCTCCTGTACTCCCTGTTCAGCCATGACTACACCATGATTAAGTTTGCTGACAACACAACAGTGGTAGGCCTGATCCCTGACAATGATGAGACAGCCTATAGGGAGGTCAGAGAACTGGCAGTGTGGTGCCAGGACAACAACCTCTCCCTCAATGTGAGCAA
>NW_025748857.1:0-30193 GCF_021184085.1 Oncorhynchus gorbuscha
TCATGCAGGTGAAAGAGGACCCAAAAGCGACTTAATCCGAAACAGAGTTTATTTAAGTCCAAACAGGGAATAACAGAGAAATCCTCTAGTCTGTAGAGGGGAATAACTGGAGAAGCGGCCACAGACTGCAGGTCGCTTCGGGTAGGCGCAGGCCGTAGTAGACAGAGACACCTGCTCACACGCAGCATCTGATGAAGGCAAAAACACGACAGGACAGGGCGATACACAATCACAGCAAAAACACGACAGGACAGGGGCGAAAACGCAATCACAGCATGGTGAATACTAAACAAGGAACCGACGGGACAGGAACGGAACACAAAGGAATAAATAGGGACTCTAATCAGGGGAAAGGATCGGGAACAGGTGTGGGACGACTAAATGATGATTAGGGGAATAGGAACAGCTGGGAGCAGGAACGGAACGATAGAGAGAAGAGAGAGCGAGAGAGTGAGAGGGGAGGGGGAGAGAGAGGGATAGAAAGAGGGAAAGAACCCAATAAGACCAGCAGAGGGAAACGAACAGAATGGGGAGCACAGGGACAAGACATGATAATAAATGACAAACATGACAGTACCCCCACTCACCGAGCGCCTCCTGGCGCACTCGAGGAGGAATCCTGGCGGCAACGGAGGAAATCATCGATGAGTGAACGGTCCAGCACGTCCCGAGACGGAACCCAACTCCTCTCCTCAGGACCGTAACCCTCCCAATCCACTATATTGGTGACCCCGTCCCGAGAACGCATGTCCATGATCTTATGTACCTTGTAAATAGGTGCGCTCTCGACAAGGACGGGAGGGGGGAGGGAAGACGAACGGGGTGCGAAGAAAGGGCTTAACACAGGAGACATGGAAGACAGGATGGACGCGACGAAGATGTCGCGGAAGAAGCAGTCGCACAGCGACAGGATTGACGACCTGGGAGACGCGGAACGGACCAATGAACCGCGGAGTCAACTTACGAGAAGCTGTCGTAAGAGGAAGGTTGCGAGTGGAAAGCCACACTCTCTGGCCGCAACAATACCTTGGACTCTTAATCCTGCGTTTATTGGCGGCTCTCACCGTCTGTGCCCTGTAACGGCAAAGTGCAGACCTCACCCTCCTCCAGGTGCGCTCACAACGTTGGACAAACGCTTGAGCGGAGGGAACGCTGGACTCGGCAAGCTGGGATGAGAACAGAGGAGGCTGGTAACCCAGACTACTCTGAAACGGAGATAACCCGGTAGCAGACGAAGGAAGCGAATTGTGAGCGTATTCTGCCCAGGGAGCTGTTCTGCCCAAGACGCAGGGTTTCTGAAAGAAAGGCTGCGTAGTATGCGACCAATCGTCTGATTGGCCTCTCTGCTTGACCGTTAGACTGGGGATGAAACCCGGAAGAGAGACTGACGGACGCACCAATCAAACGACAGAACTCCCTCCAAAACTGTGACGTGAATTGCGGGCCTCTGTCTGAAACGGCGTCTAACGGGAGGCCATGAATTCTGAATACATTCTCAATAATGATTTGTGCCGTCTCCTTAGCGGAAGGAAGTTTAGCGAGGGGAATGAAATGTGCCGCCTTAGAGAACCTATCGACCACCGTCAGAATCACAGTCTTCCCCGCAGACAAAGGCAGACCGGTAATGAAGTCTAAGGCAATGTGAGACCATGGTCGAGAAGGAATGGGGAGCGGTCTGAGACGACCGGCAGGAGGAGAGTTACCCGACTTAGTCTGCGCGCAGTCCGAACAAGCAGCCACGAAACGGCGCGTGTCACGCTCCTGAGTCGGCCACCAAAAGCGCTGGCGAATAGACGCAAGAGTGCCTCGAACACCGGGATGACCAGCTAACTTGGCAGAGTGAGCCCACTGAAGAACAGCCAGACGAGTGGAAACAGGAACGAAAAGGAGGTTACTAGGACAAGCGCGGGCGACGCAGTGTGCGTGAGTGCTTGCTTAACCTGTCTTTCAATTCCCCAGACTGTTAACCCGACAACACGCCCATAAGGAAGAATCCCCTCGGGATCAGTAGAAGCCACAGAAGAACTAAACAGACGGGATAAGGCATCAGGCTTGGTGTTCTTGCTACCCGGACGGTAAGAAATCACAAACTCGAAACGAGCGAAAAACAACGCCCAACGAGCTTGACGGGCATTAAGTCGTTTGGCAGAACGGATGTACTCAAGGTTCTTATGGTCTGTCCAAACGACAAAAGGAACGGTCGCCCCTCCAACCACTGTCGCCATTCGCCTAGGGCTAAGCGGATGGCGAGCAGTTCACGGTTACCCACATCATAGTTGCGCTCAGATGGCGACAGGCGATGAGAAAAATAAGCGCAAGGATGAACCTTATCGTCAGACTGGAAGCGCTGGGATAGAATGGCTCCCACGCCTACCTCTGAAGGTCAACCTCGACAATGAATTGTCTAGTGACGTCAGGAGTAACGAGGATAGGAGCGGACGTAAAACGTTCTTTTAGAAGATCAAAAGCTCCTGGGCGGAACCGGACCACTTAAAACACGTCTTGACAGAAGTAAGAGCTGTGAGAGGGGCAGCAACTTGACCGAAATTACGAATGAAACGCCGATAGAAATTAGCGAAACCTAAAAAGCGCTGCAACTCGACACGTGACCTTGGAACGGGCCAATCACTGACAGCTTGGACCTTAGCGGAATCCATCTGAATGCCTTCAGCGGAAATAACGGAACCGAGAAAGTAATGGAGGAGACATGAAAAGAGCACTTCTCAGCCTTTACGTAGAGACAATTCTCTAAAAGGCGCTGTAGAACACGTCGAACGTGCTGAACATGAATCTCGAGTGACGGAGAAAAAAATCAGGATATCGTCAAGATAGACAAAAACAAAATGTTCAGCATGTCTCTCAGAACATCATTAACTAATGCCTGAAAAACAGCTGGCGCATTGGCGAGACCGAACGGCAGAACCCGGTACTCAAAATGCCCTAACGGAGTGTTAAACGCCGTTTTCCACTCGTCCCCCTCTCTGATGCGCACGAGATGGTAAGCGTTACGAAGGTCCAACTTAGTAAAGCACCTGGCTCCTGCAGAATCTCGAAGGCTGATGACATAAGGGAAGCGGATAACGATTCTTAACCGTTATGTCATTCAGCCCTCGATAATCCACGCAGGGGCGCAGAGTACCGTCCTTCTTCTTAACAAAAAGAACCCCGCCCCGGCCGGAGAAGAAGAAGGCACTATGGTACCGGCGTCAAGAGACACAGACAAATAATCCTCGAGAGCCTTACGTTCGGGAGCCGACAGAGAGTATAGTCTACCTCGAGGAGGAGTGGTCCCCGGAAGGAGATCAATACTACAATCATACGACCGGTGAGGAGGAAGGGAGTTGGCTCGGGACCGACTGAAGACCGTGCGCAGATCATGATATTCCTCCGGCACTCCTGTCAAATCGCCAGGTTCCTCCTGAGAAGTAGGGACAGAAGAAACGGGAGGGATGGCAGACATTAAACACTTCACATGACAAGAAACGTTCCAGGATAGGATAGAATTACTAGACCAATTAATAGAAGGATTATGACATACTAGCCAGGGATGACCCAAAACAATAGGTGTAAACGGTGAACGAAAAATCAAAAAAGAAATAGTCTCACTGTGGTTACCAGATACTGTGAGGGTTAAAGGTAGTGTCTCAAATCTGATACTGGGAAGATGACTACCATCTAAGGCGAACATGGGCGTAGGCTTATCTAACTCTCTGAAAGGAATGTCATGTTTCCGAACCCATGCTTCGTCCATGAAACAACCCTCAGCCCCAGAGTCTATCAAGGCACTACATGTAGCA
The DNA here is from genome assembly GCF_021184085.1 of Oncorhynchus gorbuscha. NCBI lineage: Eukaryota > Metazoa > Chordata > Actinopteri > Salmoniformes > Salmonidae > Oncorhynchus > Oncorhynchus gorbuscha. Next base: position 3,798 of record NW_025748857.1, read on the forward strand.
CCCGAACCGGTCCAGCGTAGATGGACCGACAAAGTAGTACAGGACTTTGATGGAGAGACTTGAGTAGTTGCGCTCACCTGTAGCCCTCCGCTTACAGATGAGCTCTGGCTTTTACTGGACATGAATTAACAAAATGTCCAGCAACTCCGCAATAGAGGCACAGGCGGTTGGTGATCCTCCGTTCCCTCTCCTTAGTCGAGATGCGAATCCCTCCCAGCTGCATGGGCTCAGACTCTGAGCCAGAGGAGGGAGATGGTTGCGATGCGGAGCAGGGAAACACCGTTGATGCGAGCTCTCTTCCACGAGCCCGGTGACGAAGATCTACCCGTCGTTCTATGCGGATGGCGAGAGCAATCAAAGAGTCCACATCTGAAGGAACCTCCCGGGAGAGAATCTCATCCTTAACCACTGCGTGGAGTCCCTCCAGAAAACGAGCGAGCAGCGCCGGCTCGTTCCACTCACTAGAGGCAGCAAGAGTGCGAAACTCAATAGAATAATCCGTTATGGACCGTTCACCTTGGCATAAGGAAGCCAGGGCCCTAGAAGCCTCCCTACCAAAAACTGAACGGTCAAAAACCCGAATCATCTCCTCTTTAAAGTTCTGGAATTTGTTAGAGCAATCAGCCCTTGCCTCCCAGATAGCTGTGCCCCATTCTCGAGCCCGGCCAGTAAGGAGTGAAATGACGTAAGCAACCCGAGCTCTCTCTCTAGAGTATGTGTTGGGTTGGAGAGAGAACACAATCTCACACTGCGTGAGAAAGGAGCGGCACTCAGTGGGCTGCCCGGAGTAGCAAGGTGGGTTATTAACCCTAGGTTCTGGAGGCTCGGCAGGCCAGGAAGTAACAGGTGGCACGAGACGTAGACTCTGGAACTGTCCAGAGAGGTCGGAAACCTGAGCGGCCAGGTTCTCCACGGCATGGCGAGCAGCAGACAATTCCTGCTCGTGTCTGCCGAGCATGGCTCCTTGGATCTTGACGGCAGTGTAACGAGCGTCTGAAGTCGCTGGGTCCATTCCTTGGTCGGTTCCTTCTGTCATGCAGGTGAAAGAGGACCCAAAAGCGACTAGTCCAAACAGAGTTTATTTAAGTCCAAACAGGGAATAACAGAAATCCTCTAGTCTGTAGAGGGGAATAACTGGAGAAGCGGCCACAGACTGCAGGTCGCTTCGGGTAGGCGAGGCCGTAGTAGACAGAGACACCTGCTCACACGCAGCATCTGATGAAGGCAAAAAACACGACAGGACAGGGCGATACACAATCACAGCAAAAACACGACAGGACAGGGCGAAACGCAATCACAGCATGGTGAATACTAAACAAGGAACCGACGGGACAGGAACGGAACACAAAGGAATAAATAGGGACTCTAATCAGGGGAAAGGATCGGGAACAGGTGTGGGACGACTAAATGATGATTAGGGGAATAGGAACAGCTGGGAGCAGGAACGGAACGATAGAGAGAAGAGAGAGCGAGAGAGTGAGAGGGGGAGGGGGAGAGAGAGGGATAGAAAGAGGGAAAGAACCCAATAAGACCAGCAGAGGGAAACGAACAGAATGGGGAGCACAGGGACAAGACATGATAATAAATGACAAACATGACACTGACTGGTAATGTTACAGTATGACCTGACTGGTAATGTTACAGTATGGCCTGACTGGTGATGTTACAGGATGTTGCTGTGAATCAGAACCATTGTTCTAGTGCTGCTGTGTGCAGGGAGGAAATCAAACTCTTCAGAGTCAGAACACTTAGTCTCTTCTTACACACAGACACACGCGTGCAAGGGAGACTACAGAGCACTTAAGTCTGCACAGAATTCAAGACAAGAGCACTTCTTGTTCTACAGAACTGAACAGCTACAATGTCAGCCGCTGTTTAATAAATGATACCGCTAACAAACAGGGTCAGTCTCTGGCATCAGGAAACAAGTGGGACTAGATGATACCACGCTAACAAACAGGGTCAGTCTCTGGCATCAGGAGACAAGTGGGACTAGATGATACCACGCTAACAAACAGGGTCAGTCTCTGGCATCAGGAGACAAGTGGGACTAGATGATACCGCGCTAACAAACAGGGTCAGTCTCTGGCATCAGGAAACAAGTGGGACTAGATGATACCACTAACACAGGGTCAGTCTCTGGCATCAGGAAACAAGTGGGACTAGATGATACCACGCTAACAAACAGGGTCAGTCTCTGGCATCAGGAAACAAGTGGGACTAGATGATACCGCTAACACACAGGGTCAGTCTCTGGCATCAGGAAACAAGTGGGACTAGATGATACCGCTAACACACAGGGTCAGTCTCTGGCATCAGGAAACAAGTGGGACTAGATGATACCACTAACACACAGGGTCAGTCTCTGGCATCAGGAAACAAGTGGGACTAGATGATACCGCTAACAAACAGGGTCAGTCTCTGGCATCAGGAAACAAGTGGGACTAGATGATACCGCTAACACACAGGGTCAGTCTCTGGCATCAGGAAACAAGTGGGACTAGATGATACCACTAACACACAGGGTCAGTCTCTGGCATCAGGAAACAAGTGGGACTAGATGATACCGCTAACACACAGGGTCAGTCTCTGGCATCAGGAAACAAGTGGGACTAGATGATACCGCTAACACACAGGGTCAGTCTCTGGCATCAGGAAACAAGTGGGACTAGATGATACCGCTAACACACAGGGTCAGTCTCTGGCATCAGGAGACAAGTGGGACTAGATGATACCGCTAACACACAGGGTCAGTCTCTGGCATCAGGAAACAAGTGGGACTAGATGATACCGCTAACACACAGGGTCAGTCTCTGGCATCAGGAAACAAGTGGGACTAGATGATACCGCTAACACACAGGGTCAGTCTCTGGCATCAGGAAACAAGTGGGACTAGATGATACCGCTAACACACAGGGTCAGTCTCTGGCATCAGGAAACAAGTGGGACTAGATGATACCGCTAACACACAGGGTCAGTCTCTGGCATCAGGAAACAAGTGGGACTAGATGATACCGCTAACACACAGGGTCAGTCTCTGGCATCAGGAGACAAGTGGGACTAGATGCTAGGAAGCTGTATTTTAATCAGATCCAATTCAGATGTAGGTTTATGTGGATCGATGGAAACTATTTATTTATGAAGCGTTATATATTCCACTGGACGTTTTTAAGCCGTTGCCAATATGCAGTTGTCCATCCTATATTGTAAAAATATAATATTTTGGTACGAATGACAGACGAAAACCTGTTTGTGTGCCAATCATACTGGCCTTTTGGTTTTTCTACATCTACCATATAGGGTAAAGGCCAGAACCTAACATATCTCTTCATGCTGTCTTAAAGAACACTGACATTTTTACAATCCTAACCAGACATCTTACTCATATTTTGCTTCTAACTTTATTTTTGTCTTTTCTGTTACTCGCAGACATTTAGAAACAGTAAGTGTTCTGTTGTACACTACACACAACCTTACTGTACCTTTACACTCCCTTTCCTTTGTTAAGGAGGATACACTACACACAACCTTACTGTACCTTTACACTCCCTTTCCTTTGTTAAGGAGGATACACTACACACAACCTTACTGTACATTTACACTCCCTTCCCTTTGTTAAGGAGGATACACTACACACAACCTTACTGTACATTTACACTCCCTTCCCTTTGTTAAGGAGGATACACTACACACAACCTTACTGTACATTTACACTCCCTTCCCTTTGTTAAGGAGGATACACTACACACAAACTTACTGTACCTTTACACTCCCTTTCCTTTGTTAAGGAGGATACACTACACACAACCTTACTGTACATTTACACTCCCTTCCCTTTGTTAAGGAGGATACACTACACACAACCTTACTGTACCTTTACACTCCCTTCCCTTTGTTAAGGAGGATACACTACACACAACCTTACTGTACCTTTACACTCCCTTCCCTTTGTTAAGGAGGATACACTACACACAACCTTACTGTACCTTTACACTCCCTTTCCTTTGTTAAGGAGGATACACTACACACAACCTTACTGTACCTTTACACTCCCTTTCCTTTGTTAAGGAGGATACACTACACACAACCTTACTGTACCATTACACTCCCTTTCCTTTGTTAAGGAGGATACACTACACACAACCTTACTGTACCTTTACACTCCCTTTCCTTTGTTAAGGAGGATACACTACACACAACCTTACTGTACCTTTACACTCCCTTTCCTTTGTTATGGAGGATACACTACACACAACCTTACTGTGTACCTTTACACTCCCTTTCCTTTGTTAAGGAGGATACACTACACACAACCTTACTGTGTACCTTTACAATCCCTTTCCTTTGTTAAGGAGGATACACTACACACAACCTTACTGTGTACCTTTACACTCCCTTTCCTTTGTTATGGAGGATACACTACACACAACCTTACTGTGTACCTTTACAATCCCTTTCCTTTGTTAAGGAGGATACACTACACACAACCTTACTGTGTACCTTTACAATCCCTTTCCTTTGTTAAGGAGGATACACTACACACAACCTTACTGTGTACCTTTACACTCCCTTTCCTTTGTTATGGAGGATACACTACACACAACCTTACTGTGTACCTTTACAATCCCTTTCCTTTGTTAAGGAGGATACACTACACACAACCTTACTGTGTACCTTTACAATCCCTTTCCTTTGTTAAGGAGGATACACTACACACAACCTTACTGTACCTTTACACTCCCTTTCCTTTGTTAAGGAGGATACACTACACACAACCTTACTGTGTACCTTTACACTCCCTTTCCTTTGTTAAGGAGGATACACTACACACAACCTTACTGTACCTTTACACTCCCTTTCCTTTGTTAAGGAGGATACACTACACACAACCTTACTGTACCTTTACACTCCCTTCCCTTTGTTAAGGAGGATACACTACACACAACCTTACTGTACCTTTACACTCCCTTTCCTTTGTTAAGGAGGATACACTACACACAACCTTACTGTACCTTTACACTCCCTTTCCTTTGTTAAGGAGGATACACTACACACAACCTTACTGTACCTTTACACTCCCTTTCCTTTGTTAAGGAGGATACACTACACACAACCTTACTGTACCTTTACACTCCCTTCCCTTTGTTAAGGAGGATACACTACACACAACCTTACTGTACCTTTACACTCCCTTTCCTTTGTTAAGGAGGATACACTAACACACAACTCTTTCTTTGTTAAGGAGGATACACTTTACACTCCCTTTCCTTTGTTAAGGAGGATACACTACACACAACCTTACTGTACCTTTACACTCCCTTTCCTTTGTTAAGGAGGATACACTACACACAACCTTACTGTACCTTTACACTCCCTTTCCTTTGTTAAGGAGGATACACTACACACAACCTTACTGTACCTTTACACTCCCTTTCCTTTGTTAAGGAGGATACACTACACACAACCTTACTGTACCTTTACACTCCCTTTCCTTTGTTAAGGAGGATACACTACACACAACCTTACTGTACCTTTACACTCCCTTTCCTTTGTTAAGGAGGATACACTACACACAACCTTACTGTACCTTTACACTCCCTTTCCTTTGTTAAGGAGGATACACTACACACAACCTTACTGTACCTTTACACTCCCTTTCCTTTGTTAAGGAGGATACACTACACACAACCTTACTGTACCTTTACACTCCCTTTCCTTTGTTAAGGAGGATACACTACACACAACCTTACTGTACCTTTACACTCCCTTTCCTTTGTTAAGGAGGATACACTACACACAACCTTACTGTACCTTTACACTCCTTTCCTTTGTTAAGGAGGATACACTACACACAACCTTACTGTACCTTTACACTCCCTTTCCTTTGTTAAGGAGGATACACTACACACAACCTTACTGTACCTTTACACTCCCTTTCCTTTGTTAAGGAGGATACACTACACACAACCTTACTGTGTACCTTTACACTCCCTTTCCTTTGTTAAGGAGGATACACTACACACAACCTTACTGTACCTTTACACTCCCTTTCCTTTGTTAAGGAGGATACACTACACACAACCTTACTGTACCTTTACACTCCCTTTCCCTTTGTTAAGGAGGATACACTACACACAACCTTACTGTACCTTTACACTCCCTTTCCTTTGTTAAGGAGGATACACTACACACAACCTTACTGTGTACCTTTACACTCCTTTCCTTTGTTAAGGAGGATACACTACACACAACCTTACTGTACCTTTACACTCCCTTCCCTTTGTTAAGGAGGATACACTACACACAACCTTACTGTACCTTTACACTCCCTTTCCTTTGTTAAGGAGGATACACTACACACAACCTTACTGTACCTTTACACTCCCTTTCCTTTGTTAAGGAGGATACACTACACACAACCTTACTGTACCTTTACACTCCCTTTCCTTTGTTAAGGAGGATACACTACACACAACCTTACTGTACCTTTACACTCCCTTTCCTTTGTTAAGGAGGATACACTACACACAACCTTACTGTACCTTTACACTCCCTTCCTTTGTTAAGGAGGATACACTACACACAACCTTACTGTACCACTTTACACTCCCTTTCCTTTGTTAAGGAGGATACACTACACACAACCTTACTGTACCTTTACACTCCCTTTCCTTTGTTAAGGAGGATACACTACACACAACCTTACTGTACCTTTACACTCCCTTTCCTTTGTTAAGGAGGATACACTACACACAACCTTACTGTACCTTTACACTCCCTTTCCTTTGTTAAGGAGGATACACTACACACAACCTTACTGTACCTTTACACTCCCTTTCCTTTGTTAAGGAGGATACACTACACACAACCTTACTGTACCTTTACACTCCCTTTCCTTTGTTAAGGAGGATACACTACACACAACCTTACTGTACCTTTACACTCCTTTCCTTTGTTAAGGAGGATACACTACACACAACCTTACTGTACCTTTACACTCCCTTTCCTTTGTTAAGGAGGATACACTACACACAACCTTACTGTACCTTTACACTCCCTTTCCTTTGTTAAGGAGGATACACTACACACAACCTTACTGTACCTTTACACTCCCTTTCCTTTGTTAAGGAGGATACACTACACACAACCTTACTGTACCTTTACACTCCCTTCCCTTTGTTAAGGAGGATACACTACACACAACCTTACTGTACCTTTACACTCCCTTCCCTTTGTTAAGGAGGATACACTACACACAACCTTACTGTACCTTTACACTCCCTTTCCTTTGTTAAGGAGGATACACTACACACAACCTTACTGTACCTTTACACTCCTTTCCTTTGTTAAGGAGGATACACTACACACAACCTTACTGTGTACCTTTACACTCCCTTTCCTTTGTTAAGGAGGATACACTACACACAACCTTACTGTACCTTTACACTCCCTTTCCTTTGTTAAGGAGGATACACTACACACAACCTTACTGTACCTTTACACTCCTTTCCTTTGTTAAGGAGGATACACTACACACAACCTTACTGTACCTTTACACTCCCTTTCCTTTGTTAAGGAGGATACACTACACACAACCTTACTGTACCTTTACACTCCCTTCCTTTGTTAAGGAGGATACACTACACACAACCTTAAGGAGGATACACTGTGTACCTTTACACTCCCTTTCCTTTGTTAAGGAGGATACACTACACACAACCTTACTGTACCTTTACACTCCCTTTCCTTTGTTAAGGAGGATACACTACACACAACCTTACTGTACCTTTACACTCCCTTTCCTTTGTTAAGGAGGATACACTACACACAACCTTACTGTACCTTTTCCATTACACTCCCTTCCCTTTGTTAAGGAGGATACACTACACACAACCTTACTGTACCTTTACACTCCCTTTCCTTTGTTAAGGAGGATACACTACACACAACCTTACTGTGTACCTTTACACTCCCTTTCCTTTGTTAAGGAGGATACACTACACACAACCTTACTGTACCTTTACACTCCCTTCCCTTTGTTAAGGAGGATACACTACACACAACCTTACTGTACCTTTACACTCCCTTCCCTTTGTTAAGGAGGATACACTACACACAACCTTACTGTACCTTTACACTCCCTTTCCTTTGTTAAGGAGGATACACTACACACAACCTTACTGTACCTTTACACTCCCTTTCCTTTGTTAAGGAGGATACACTACACACAACCTTACTGTACCTTTACACTCCCTTTCCTTTGTTAAGGAGGATACACTACACACAACCTTACTGTACCTTTACACTCCCTTCCCTTTGTTAAGGAGGATACACTACACACAACCTTACTGTACCTTTACACTCCCTTCCCTTTGTTAAGGAGGATACACTACACACAACCTTACTGTACCTTTACACTCCCTTTCCTTTGTTAAGGAGGATACACTACACACAACCTTACTGTACCTTTACACTCCCTTTCCTTTGTTAAGGAGGATACACTACACACAACCTTACTGTACCTTTACACTCCCTTTCCTTTGTTAAGGAGGATACACTACACACAACCTTACTGTACCTTTACACTCCCTTTCCTTTGTTAAGGAGGATACACTACACACAACCTTACTGTACCTTTACACTCCCTTTCCTTTGTTAAGGAGGATACACTACACACAACCTTACTGTACCTTTACACTCCCTTTCCTTTGTTAAGGAGGATACACTACACACAACCTTACTGTACCTTTACACTCCCTTTCCTTTGTTAAGGAGGATACACTACACACAACCTTACTGTACCTTTACACTCCCTTTCCTTTGTTAAGGAGGATACACTACACACAACCTTACTGTACCTTTACACTCCCTTCCTTTGTTAAGGAGGATACACTACACACAACCTTACTGTACCTTTACACTCCCTTTCCTTTGTTAAGGAGGATACACTACACACAACCTTACTGTACCTTTACACTCCCTTCCTTTGTTAAGGAGGATACACTACACACAACCTTACTGTACCTTTACACTCCCTTTCCTTTGTTAAGGAGGATACACTACACACAACCTTACTGTACCTTTACACTCCCTTTCCTTTGTTAAGGAGGATACACTACACACAACCTTACTGTGTACCTTTACACTCCCTTTCCTTTGTTAAGGAGGATACACTACACACAACCTTACTGTACCTTTACACTCCCTTTCCTTTGTTAAGGAGGATACACTACACTCAACCTTACTGTACCTTTACACTCCCTGTCCTTTGTTAAGGAGGATACACTACACACAACCTTACTGTACCTTTACACTCCCTTTCCTTTGTTAAGGAGGATACACTACACACAACCTTACTGTACCTTTACACTCCCTTTCCTTTGTTAAGGAGGATACACTACACACAACCTTACTGTACCTTTACACTCCCTTTCCTTTGTTAAGGAGGATACACTACACACAACCTTACTGTACCTTTACACTCCCTTTCCTTTGTTAAGGAGGATACACTACACACAACCTTACTGTACCTTTACACTCCCTTTCCTTTGTTAAGGAGGATACACTACACACAACCTTACTGTACCTTTACACTCCCTTTCCTTTGTTAAGGAGGATAGTTTCCTTTGTTGTATCGCTCTCATTCTCCTTCCGCCCGTCTAATAATAGGTGGTTTTTTAGTTCTAGTTCTTAGTTCTAGTTCTTAGTTCTAGTTCTTAGTTCTAGTTCTTAGTTCTAATTATTGCTTTTGTAACCCTACAACTCCGGAATGAGACTGACCATTATTAGCCCGTTATTAACCCACATTATTAGCTTGTTTGGTCCTGACCCCAATGTGACCTCTCTAAGCTCTGTGACCTCTAACCTCCGGCGATGTTGTGTCCTCAGTGTGTTAACCTGTGAGTGGAACTTTTCATGTGATGTGCCCTCCCGCCACTAACCCAAATCTCGGCCACACGCCCCTCACCTTTGACCTCTGCCTGCCCTTCACCCGTGACCTGTGTCCTGCCGACTTTAACTACCTTGTAGTTCAGAACACTGAGTCGCACGACTCTCTACCTTACCCACCACCTAGCACCTCCTAATCAAAACAAATGTCTGAAAATGTCTGCAATTTTTTCAAAGTTTGATTGATTGAAAAAAAATCTTTCACGCAGTTATGGGATCTAACGTGTCTTTTGTTCCTTCCTCCTGCAGTATTCTCCCAGAATGAGAACTACCTACCTGTCTATGACTGACGCACAGATCAGACACTTTGGGACAGACTTCCAGCAGGTATAGCCCCCAACTATGGCCTACTGGTCCCACTCAGGAAGGGTCTGTCTGGGACTACCACTGTACTGAGGACGGGTCTGTCTGGGACTACCACTGTACTGAGGAAGCAGAGTTTACAGATCACCCTGTCCATGGATGTCTCACCCTGCTCTCCTGGCCATCTGCTACTTAAATGCAGGAGGTATGGGGTCAACAATGGCTCAGGAACACACTGACACTCTCAAAGTCCTGTACTGTACGTGTAGAAACCAGGAGACTACATAGAACCCTGAGTGTAAAGTGCACTTGCATCTCTCCCCAAACAAACCAACAATTCAGTTATGTGTTTTCTTCAAATGTGAGTGTTCGTCTCGAGCCAGATCAGAAGACATGATTGTTATGAACCAAGTTGAACGTTTATATATTTTCCTGTGAGTGACGTCACCTTCGATGGATTGCAGGGGACAGCAAATAACCAGATTGATTTCCTTCACAACCATAGACTGTTAAATGGTTACTACATGAACTGTCTTCAGTCTTCCCCAACCTGTCATCACTATTACAAACTGTCATCTAACCAGTCTAGCATTCAGCTCCTCTTACACTTGACGACACAGCTCTTACACTTGACGACACAGCTCTTACACTTGACGACACAGCTCTTACACTTGACGACACAGCTCTTACACTTGACGACACAGCTCTTACACTTGACGACACAGCTCTTACACTTGTCGACACAGCTCTTACACTTGACGACACAGCTCTTACACTTGACGACACAGCTCTTACACTTGACGACACAGCTCTTACACTTGACGACACAGCTTGACAACCCAAAGTCTTCATGATGTCTTCCGTCAGAGTGATGAGTCAAACTTGATGAAAACGGACCACGTATTTATTGTCACTTATCTTTCAGGTTATTCATTGATATCAAGGAATGGCGAATATAATGGACTTGTTTTTAAATGTGACTGGAAAATAGATCATTCATTGAAATGTGATGATGTCTACACTCTTAGAGAAAGAGGTGCTGGTTAGAACCTAAAAGGGTTCTTTGGCTGTCCACATAGGAGAGCCCTTTGAAGAACCCTTTATGGTTCCAAGTAGAACCCTTCTGGTTCCAGGTAGAACCCTTCTGGTTCCAGGTAGAACCTTTCGGGGTTCCATGTAGGACCTCAAAAGAATGGAACTCAAGTGTTCTACCTGGAACCGGAAAGGGTTCTACCTGGAACCAAAAAGGGTTCTACCTTGAACCGAAAGTGATACTCCTATGGGGACTGCCGAAGAACCCTTTTAGAACCCTGTTTTCTAAGAGTGTACTCTATATGTATGTGTAAGGGGGACTGAGGAGAAAGGATGCATGATGATGTTTCTCAAGCCTTTATTTCCTGTAACCTGTTTCTCTCTGTTCTCCTATGCTGTGTCATCCTGCATGCTGTGTCCTGCTCAATTCTAGCCTGGATCCTCGACTGAATATCAGTCCGTTTCATTATTGTGTCAGTGAATCATCTAAAGGAATGAAACAGCGATATTCAGTTTAGTTTCCATGCCAGTTCATTTCAGGACGACACCGAGGGCTTTACCGTAGCTTGGCATCTACACTGAATATTGCTCTGGTTCACTATTGTGTCACTTAAATCTGTGGCTGTGTCCCAATAATCTCGTACTTGTTCACTTCCCTGCATGGAAAGGAAATGACTGTTCCTCTAACCTGAGTCTACACCAATCCAATGCTTTGTTGTAGGGAGTAGTGATTGAGTTCACACTTCAGGAGGATGGAGAGAGCATTGGGTTGCACCGTCTGGATTACAGTGATATTTCCTTTGGATTCTAGACTATCGGCCTACTGCCTGTACATTAGCATGTTAAACATTCCCTGGATTAGGATGAGAGGAAACCATCAACAACTGAAATGGTGTTGATGGTGAATTACTGGTAAGTATTATCACTGATGTGAGGTTTATTGGATGATTGTTTGTTTACTACGAGTTGGACACAATCACAGTACTGCAGGGGCCCTTAACAGTCAGATAACCCATCATTGTACAGTGTGAATTCTTTGTTGTGGTCATGCTTTTCTTCTTTGTTTGAAACCTCTCAACTACTGTTTATTTTCTGCATTTGTTGAAGTATTGGACCAGGTGAAAAAATAAATTTTAAAAAGCTTTCTGTGTTTGTCTATTTTGCTTTTTTGAACCTTTATTTAACTAGTCAAGTCAGTTAAGAACATATTATTATTTTCAATGTCGGCCTAGGAACAGTGGGTTAACTGCCTGTTCAGGGGCAGAATGACAGATTTGTACCTTGTCAGCTCGGGGGGTTTGAAATTGCAACCTTCCGGTTACTAGTCCAACACTCTAACCACTAGGCTACCCTGCCACCCCCATATACAGTCTTCTAGATATACCGTCATTTAGATATACAGTCATTTATAGATTACACAATATTATACTGCACAAATATTACATATGAGTAATTTACCAGACACTCTTATCCAGAGTGACTTATAGTTAGTACATTCATCTTAAGGTAGCTAGGTGATACAACCCTATATTACAGTCATAGTAAGTACAACTTTCCCTCAATAAAGCAGATATTAGCACAGTCACTGATGGTAAGAAAAGACAAGTGCAGGTGAACCCAAACCTATTCCAGTCCAAATCAAGCACTGGAAGTTAATGTATCTAGCCAAGTGGTAGAACAGGTGAACCCAAACCTATTCCAGTCCAAATCAAGCACTGGAAGTTAATGTATCTAGCCAAGTGGTAGAACAGGTGAACCCAAACCTATTCCAGTCCAAATCAAGCACTGGAAGTTAATGTATCTAGCCAAGTGGTAGAACAGGTGAACCCAAACCTATTCCAGTCCAAATCAAGCACTGGAAGTTAATGTATCTAGCCAAGTGGTAGAACAGGTGAACCCAAACCTATTCCAGTCCAAATCAAGCACTGGAAGTTAATGTATCTAGCCAAGTGGTAGAACAGAGGTGAACTGGCATGAAGCACAAAGACATGTCAGTATCAAAAGTGGTGTAGTCTGACACCTAGTGGACAGGTTCATGTTATTGTGGTAGCCGGCCCACCACCAGGTTGATGTTATTGTGGTAGCCGGCCCACCACCAGGTTCATGTTATTGTGGTAGCCGGCCCACCACCAGGTTCATGTTATTGTGGTATCCGGCCCACCACCAGGTTGATGTTATTGTGGTAGCCGGCCCACTACCAGGTTGATGTTATTGTGGTAGCCGGCCCACCACCAGGTTGATGTTATTGTGGTAGCCGGCCCACCACCAGGTTCATGTTATTGTGGTAGCCGGCCCACCACCAGGTTCATGTTATTGTGGTAGCCGGCCCACCACCAGGTTCATGTTATTGTGGTAGCCGAGCCGGCCCACTACCAGGTTGATGTTATTGTGGTAGCCGGCCCACCACCAGGTTCATGTTATTGTGGTAGCCGGCCCACCACCAGGTTGATATTCTTGGGGTAGCCGGCCCACTACCAGGTTCATGTTATTGGGGTAGCCGAGCCGGCTCACTACCAGGTTCATGTTATTGGGGTAGCCGAGCCGGCCCACTACCAGGTTGATGTTATTGGGGTACCCGAGCCGGCCCACTACCAGGTTGATGTTCTTGGGGTAGCCAGCTCACTACCAGGTTGATGTTCTTGGGGTACCCGAGCCGGCCCACTACCAGGTTGATGTTCTTGGGGTAGCCGGCCCACTACCAGGTTGATGTTCTTGGGGTAGCCGGCCCACTACCAGGTTGATGTTATTGTGGTAGCCGGCCCACCACCAGGTTGATGTTATTGGGGTAGCCGGCCCACTACCAGGTTGATGTTCTTGGGGTAGCCGGCCCACCACCAGGTTGATGTTCTTGGGGTAGCCGGCCCACTATCAGGTTCATGTTATTGGGGTAGCCGGCCCACTACCAGGTTGATGTTCTTGGGGTAGCCGAGCCGGCCCACCACCAGGTTGATGTTCTTGGGGTACCCGAGCCGGCCCACTACCAGGTTGATGTTCTTGGGGTAGCCGGCCCACTACCAGGTTGATGTTATTGGGGTAGCCGGCCCACTACCAGGTTGATGTTATTGGGGTAGCCGGCCCACTACCAGGTTGATGTTCTTGGGTTAGCCGGCCCACTACCAGGTTGATGTTATTGTGGTAGCCGGCCCACCACCAGGTTGATGTTCTTGGGGTAGCCGGCCCACTACCAGGTTCATGTTTTTGGGGTAGCCGAGCCGGCTCACCACCAGGTTCATGTTATTGTGGTAGCCGAGCCGGCCCACTACCAGGTTGATGTTATTGTGGTAGCCGGCCCACCACCAGGTTCATGTTATTGTGGTAGCCGAGCCGGCCCACTACCAGGTTGATGTTATTGTGGTAGCCGGCCCACCACCAGGTTCATGTTATTGTGGTAGCCGGCCCACCACCAGGTTCATGTTCTTGGGGTAGCCGGCCCACTACCAGGTTCATGTTATTGGGGTAGCCGAGCCGGCTCACTACCAGGTTCATGTTATTGGGGTAGCCGAGCCGGCCCACTACCAGGTTGATGTTATTGGGGTACCCGAGCCGGCCCACTACCAGGTTGATGTTCTTGGGGTACCCGAGCCGGCCCACTACCAGGTTGATGTTCTTGGGGTAGCCGGCTCACTACCAGGTTGATGTTCTTGGGGTACCCGAGCCGGCCCACTACCAGGTTGATGTTCTTGGGGTAGCCGGCCTACTACCAGGTTGATGTTCTTGGGGTAGCCGGCCCACTACCAGGTTGATGTTATTGGGGTAGCCGGCCCACCACCAGGTTCATGTTATTGTGGTAGCCGGCCCACCACCAGGTTGATGTTATTGGGGTAGCCGGCCCACTACCAGGTTGATGTTCTTGGGGTAGCCGGCCCACCACCAGGTTGATGTTCTTGGGGTAGCCGGCCCACTACCAGGTTCATGTTATTGGGGTAGCCGAGCCGGCTCACTACCAGGTTCATGTTATTGGGGTAGCCAGCTCACTACCAGGTTGATGTTCTTGGGGTAGCCGAGCCGGCCCACTACCAGGTTGATGTTCTTGGGGTAGCCAGCTCACTACCAGGTTGATGTTCTTGGGGTAGCCGAGCCGGCCCACTACCAGGTTGATGTTCTTGGGGTAGCCGAGCCGGCCCACCACCAGGTTGATGTTCTTGGGGTACCCGAGCCGGCCCACTACCAGGTTGATGTTCTTGGGGTAGCCGGCCCACTACCAGGTTGATGTTATTGGGGTAGCCGGCCCACTACCAGGTTGATGTTATTGGGGTAGCCGGCCCACTACCAGGTTGATGTTCTTGGGTTAGCCGGCCCACTACCAGGTTGATGTTATTGGGGTAGCCGGCCCACTACCAGGTTGATGTTCTTGGGGTAGCCGGCCCACCACCAGGTTGATGTTCTTGGGGTAGCCGAGCAGGCTCGGGGAGGCTTTGTACTTGTTATTTATAGAAAAGCAGAAATCACTAGAAGCCAATACAAGCTTGTTTCTGCAAAAGCAGGAACCACAGTTATAGTTAAGGATCACAGCAGTATAGATTGTAAGGTACACAGCATTATAGATTGTAAGGATCACAGCATTATAGATTGTAAGGATCACAGCATTATAGATTGTAAGGATCACAGCATTATAGATTGTAAGGATCACAGCATTATATATTGTAAGGATCACAGCATTATAGAATGTAAGGATCACACCATTATAGATTGTAAGGATCACAGCATTATAGATTGTAAGGATCACAGCATTATAGATTGTAAGGATCACAGCATTATAGAATGTAAGGATCACACCATTATAGATTGTAAGGATCACAGCATTATAGATTGTAAGGATCACAGCATTATAGATTGTAAGGATCACAGCATTATAGATTGTAAGGATCACAGGATTATAGTTTGTAAGGATCACAGCATTATAGAGTGTAAGGTACACAGCATTATAGATTGTAAGGATCACAGCATTATAGATTGTAAGGATCACAGCATTATAGATTGTAAGGATCACAGCATTATAGATTGTAAGGATCACAGCATTATAGATGTTAAGGCACTCGGCATTCTATATTTTAAGGCACTCACACACATAAGAGTTTGAAAGTGTCCCCACTACAACAAACAAATACTTAAATACCTGTAATTTTGTCCTTGAAATATTTAATTGAAATACTGTACAATTATATTAATTCCTATGGAGGACTGCTCCCATGTAAGGTTTTTCCACCTTTTTAATGGAGCGATTGGTGGTTGATCGGTTGCACCACTGGGGAGTGACAATATAGCCAACAGGTGGTTTCAAAGGCTCTCATTGGCCGATACATAGCATGCGCAATCCAGGGTTTACAGACGTCATTGGAATAAATGGACCAATCCCGGATGCCGTACTAAACCCGGACAGGATGTGGCTTTGAATTATGTTACCTGAATGTGTTAGTTAAGAACAACGACTTGTAAGCATAATGACAAAAACATGTTCCGCCAAGAAAAAATAGCTTTTGTATCGAAGTAGAGGATCGTGGCGGGGATGTGGCTACGTTATGGGAAACGTTTTCGGGAGAAAGAGTCGCCCTTCTCGAGTTACAGAACAAGACCGAGCGATTCTGGTCAGTTGTTGTTGCTAGCCTGTTTCAATAGTAGAGATGCTAGCTAGTTTGCTGGCCTGGATTAACGTTAGCTAGCTGTCTGATCTACACACTAACTTGGTAACAATTGCCTGCTAGCTGACGTTAGCTAGTTATCAACACCCAGGCGCGATCATGGGACAGTCACAGTTGTTAAAACGATGACGAGACGTCTCAAAGTGATCAACAGTAGCTAACTAAATTAGATTAGCCAGTTGTGATCGCATCAGCAGTGTCTGAGCCTGCAAATGACAGGGTGTGACAGGTATTTATAGCTAACTAGCTAGGGACTGTAGCCAGCTAACTATTTTCATGGCAGAATTCTATTGTAGGTAACTAGCTATCTACATGGTAAACAATGTTCAGAAAAGAGTGTATTGAAACGGTGTCTGGTTATCCCGTTGTGTATGTTCAACTCTCCAGCAACTGAAACAGCAGAGAGATAAACTGAAGCACTACCAGAAGAGAGTCACCCTACAGCTGGAGAAGGAGAGGAGTCTGGCCAAGCAGCTGCTGAAGGATGGAAAGAAAGAGTGAGACTGGATACTTCACCTGTTCAGGCATCATCTAGGCTGTAGCCAGGTCCCAGATGTGTTTGTTCTGTCTCGTTGTAATGGGGGTGTTTCCAGGTTAAATGAAGACCGGCACGGTTGTTGAAGTCAGTGGATTAGTACACGTTGCAACAGGGAGACGCCTCCAGCACAGAAGCAGAGCAAAATAACGAGCCGTTTCTGAGCTCTTACATCCATTTCTAATCACATATGTTCTCTAAACACATGACCAAAGACAAGGCAGTGAGTCACACAGTCTGCAGATACAACAATAATAACCAGTGTCCTCAGAACTGGCACCTTTAGACTGGCTCCCACACTATCAGCACGCAGAACTGGCTCCCCTACTATCAGCACGTAGAACTGGCTCCCCTACTATCAGCACGTAGAACTGGCTCCCCTACTATCAGCACGTAGAACTGGCTCCCCTACTATCAGCACGTAGAACTGGCACCTTTCGATTGGCTCCAACACTATCAGCACGTAGAACTGGCTCCCACACTATCAGCACATAGAACTGGCACCTTTCGGCTGGCTCCAACACTATCAGCACGTAGAACTGGCTCCAACACTATCAGCACGTAGAACTGGCTCCCACACTATCAGCACATAGAACTGGCACCTTTCGACTGGCTCCAATACTATCAGCACGTAGAACTGGCTCCCACACTATCAGCACGTAGAACTGGCTCCCACGCTATCAGCACGTAGAACTGGCTCCCACACTATCAGCATGTATAACTGGCTCCCACACTATCAGCACGTAGGACTGGCACCTTTAGACTGGCTCCCACACTATCAGCACGTAGAACTGGCACCTTTAAACTGGCTCCCACACTATCAGCATGTAGAACTGGCACCTTTAGACTGGCTCCCACACTATCAGCACGTATAACTGGCTCCCACACTATCAGCATGTAGAACTGGCACCTTTAGACTGGCTCCCACACTATCAGCACGTAGAACTGACTCCCACACTATCAGCACATAGAACTGGCCATAACATTCAACCTTGCACAAATACAATCCTGTGTATTACAGAATGGAAAAGTAGAATACATTGTGTTAACCACTTAACTGCATATGACTGTTATTCATCTTAGATGTCCCATTACACTAGCAAACAGCTGGGACTAAGATATATCAAGTCTAGTCAAATCATCAATGCATGCATATCACCAGAATCTAACTGTTGAATTACATTTACATTTACATTTAAGTCATTTAGCAGACGCTCTTATCCAGAGCGACTTACAAATTGGTGCATTCACCTTATGACATCCAGTGGAACAACCACTTTACAATAGTGCATCTAAATATTTTAAGGGGGGTGAGAAGGATTACTTTATCCTATCCTAGGTATTCCTTAAAGAGGTGGGGTTTCAGGTGTCTCCGGAAGGTGGTGATTGACTCCGCTGTCCTGGCGTCATGAGGGAGTTTGTTCCACCATTGGGGAGCCAGAGCAGCGAACAGTTTTGACTGAGCTGAGCGGGAACTGTACTTCCTCAGTGGTAGGGAGGCGAGCAGGCCAGAGGTGGATGAACGCAGTGCCCTTATTTGGGTGTAGGGCCTGATCAGAGCCTGGAGGTACTGAGGTGCCGTTCCCCTCACAGCTCCGTAGGCAAGCACCATTTGTGGACTGAATTGTGGACTGACTGAACCTGATCAATGCATGACTTTATGATAAGCAAAATAAACACTTGTTATGTTAGGACTTGGTTTATTGTGCAGTGTGTTGTTCTTCCACTCCGTAGGAAGGCACTGGTTCTTCTCAAGAAGAAGCGTTATCAAGATCAACTGCTAGACAAGACTGAGAACCAGATATCAAACCTGGAACGCATGGTGAGGCTGAGGCTCTTCTTGGGTCCTATGGTTTCATTGACTTTTATAGAATGTAATTACATTGATGTAATGTTTTGCACAGCCAACCTCTCTTCTAAAAGGTTTCCTGGCTGGGTATATCTTGGATGTTCTGTATGGTGAACGCTATTTTACTTCACTTACTGATGTGTTTTTACGGGTTCAGTGCTGGGTTCTCCTATCTTAACATACTGATGTGTTTTTACGGGTTCAGTGCTGGGTTCTCCTATCTTAACATACTGATGTGTTTTTACGGGTTCAGTGCTGGGTTCTCCTATCTTAACATACTGATGTGTTTTTACAGGTTCAGTGCTGGGTTCTCCTATCTTAACATACTGATGTGTTTTTACAGGTTCAGTGCTGGGTTCTCCTATCTTAACATACTGATGTGTTTTTACAGGTTCAGTGCTGGGTTCTCCTATCTTAACATACTGATGTGTTTTTACAGGTTCAGTGCTGGGTTCTCCTATCTTAACATACTGATGTGTTTTTACAGGTTCAGTGCTGGGTTCTCCTATCTTAACATACTGATGTGTTTTTACAGGTTCAGTGCTGGGTTCTCCTATCTTAACATACTGATGTGTTTTTACAGGTTCAGTGCTGGGTTCTCCTATCTTAACATACTGATGTGTTTTTACAGGTTCAGTGCTGGGTTCTCCTATATTAACATACTGATGTGTTTTTACAGGTTCAGTGCTGGGTTCTCCTATCTTAACATACTGATGTGTTTTTACAGGTTCAGTGCTGGGTTCTCCTATCTTAACATACTGATGTGTTTTTACAGGTTCAGTGCTGGGTTCTCCTATATTAACATACTGATGTGTTTTTACAGGTTCAGTGCTGGGTTCTCCTATCTTAACATACTGATGTGTTTTTACAGGTTCAGTGCTGGGTTCTCCTATCTTAACATACTGATGTGTTTTTACAGGTTCAGTGCTGGGTTCTCCTATCTTAACATACTGATGTGTTTTTACAGGTTCAGTGCTGGGTTCTCCTATCTTAACATACTGATGTGTTTTTACAGGTTCAGTGCTGGGTTCTCCTATCTTAACATACTGATGTGTTTTTACAGGTTCAGTGCTGGGTTCTCCTATATTAACATACTGATGTGTTTTTACAGGTTCAGTGCTGGGTTCTCCTATCTTAACATACTGATGTGTTTTTACAGGTTCAGTGCTGGGTTTTCCTATCTTAACATACTGATGTGTTTTTACAGGTTCAGTGCTGGGTTCTCCTATCTTAACATACTGATGTGTTTTTACAGGTTCAGTGCTGGGTTCTCCTATATTAACATACTGATGTGTTTTTACAGGTTCAGTGCTGGGTTCTCCTATCTTAACATACTGATGTGTTTTTACAGGTTCAGTGCTGGGTTCTCCTATCTTAACATACTGATGTGTTTTTACAGGTTCAGTGCTGGGTTCTTCTATCTTAACATACTGATGTGTTTTTACAGGTTCAGTGCTGGGTTCTCCTATCTTAACATACTGATGTGTTTTTACAGGTTCAGTGCTGGGTTCTCCTATCTTAACATACTGATGTGTTTTTACAGGTTCAGTGCTGGGTTCTCCTATATTAACATACTGATGTGTTTTTACGGGTTCAGTGCTGGGTTCTTCTATCTTAACATGTAGTGTAAATGTTTTCACAGGTTCAAGACATTGAGTTTGTCCAGATCGAGATGAAAGTCATTGAGGGGCTTAAGGTTGGAAATGACTGCCTGAAGAGTATGCATGAGGTAGGTTATGGTTCGCTTCTTAGTCCAGGTTTTTCTATGGGGGGAATCTGCTCTTCCTCAGAATACAAGTGAGTCACATGACAGACTAAGCACACATTCACAGTCACGTGTGGTTAGGCATGCTCACACACTCACACAGGAGTAAGACATTCAGCTCAGTGTCCTAAGTGTTAATAAATAAACCTTCCACTGGCATGTAACCTTTTATGTGATCTACACCCCAGAAAAACAGACGGTGTGTTAGCTAGCATCACTGTGCACATTGTTTAACCTTTTATGTGATCTACACCCCAGAAAAACAGACGGTGTGTTAGCTAGCATCACTGTGCACATTGTTTAACCTTTTATGTGATCTACACCCCAGAAAAACAGACGGTGTGTTAGCTAGCATCACTGTGCACATTGTTTAACCTTTTATGTGATCTACACCCCAGAAAAACAGACGGTGTGTTAGCTAGCATCACTGTGCACATTGTTTAACCTTTTATGTGATCTACACCCCAGAAAAACAGACGGTGTGTTAGCTAGCGTCACTGTGCACATTGTTGAACCTTTATGTGATCTACACCCCAGAAAAACAGACGGTGTGTTAGCTAGCATCACTGTGCACATTGTTTAACCTTTTATGTGATCTACACCCCAGAAAAACAGACGGTGTGTTAGCTAGCATCACTGTGCACATTGTTTAACCTTTTATGTGATCTGCAACCCAGAAAAACAGACTGTGTGTTAGCTAGCGTCACTGTGCACATTGTTTAACCTTTTATGTGATCTGCAACCCAGAAAAACAGACTGTGTGTTAGCTAGCATCACTGTGCACATTGTTTAACCTTTTATGTGATCTGCAACCCAGAAAAACAGACTGGGTGTTAGCTAGCGTCACTGTGCACATTGTTTAACCTTTTATGTGATCTGCAACCCAGAAAAACAGACGGTGTGTTAGCTAGCGTCACTGTGCACATTGTTTAACCTTTTATGTGATCTGCAACCCAGAAAAACAGACGGTGTGTTAGCTAGCGTCACTGTGCACATTGTTTAACCTTTTATGTGATCTGCACCCCAGAAAAACAGACGGTGTGTTAGCTAGCATCACTGTGCACATTGTTTAACCTTTTATATGATCTACACCCCAGAAAAACAGACGGTGTGTTAGCTAGCATCACTGTGCACATTGTTTAACCTTTTATGTGATCTACACCCCAGAAAAACAGACGGTATGTTAGCTAGCGTCACTGTGCACATTGTTTGAAGATTAAAGGATTAGGTTCCAAATCCCTGACTACAGCGAGCCTAGTGGTGTGACTGCTGCTCCGTATCCTGGGTTACTCTGTCTGGCTGGCTGGCTGTCTGGCTGTCTGGCCAGAATTATTCTCTTTAAGAGAGACAATGTTTAATCTCTCTCTCACACACACACATAGAGACACAGAGAATAAGTAAACTAGAAGACTTTCTGCTCCTAACTTGACATTGTCCCTGTCTCGTCCTCTCAGGCCATGTCACTAGAGGACGTGGAGAGGATCATGGATGAGACCCAGGATGCTATAGAGTACCAGAGGGTGAGTTTCTCTGTTCCCATGGTATCATCAATCAATTTGATATACCCCTTTTTACAGTCCTAACTCTTAATCCATCCCAAGTACTTCAGTCTTCAGTGTAGTGTGTGTTGCTGCCCGGCTGACATGCTCTGCTCTGGTTGATCCTACAGCAAATAGATGAGCTGCTGTCAGGCTCCCTGACTCAGGAGGATGAGGATGCTGTGCTATCTGAGCTGGAGACTATCACTCAGGTGTGTATCATACTGATCTACATCAGTCTCCTCTGGCTGTTATCTGAGCTGGAGACTATCACTCAGGTGTGTATCATACTGATCTACATCAGTCTCCTCTGGCTGTTATCTGAGCTGGAGACTATCACTCAGGTGTGTATCATACTGATCTACATCAGTCTCCTCTGGCTGTTATCTGAGCTGGAGACTATCACTCAGGTGTGTATCATACTGATCTACATCAGTCTCCTCTGGCTGTTATCTGAGCTGGAGACTATCACTCAGGTGTGTATCATACTGAGCTACATCAGTCTCCTCTGGCTGTTATCTGAGCTGGAGGCTATCACTCAGGTGTGTATCATACTGAGCTACATCAGTCTCCTCTGGGTATAATACCAGGAGGAAGAGGAAGAGGGTGGTGAAACAACACCTGCCATGGAGGACCAAAACACTTCTGGTTTTATTTTCCACCTGGTAGTTAATTGCACTTAACTGGTTGACCTGATGAAGTCCTGTTTAACCTGTGTAACTGTTGTCTCCCTCTACTGCTGCAGGGAGAAGATGTAGAACTTCCAGAGGTCCCCACTGAGCCACTACCAGAGGTCCCAGAACCAGCTGAGACAGAGCCAGGTAACGGTACTGTCTACGCTGTTACATTACCTCAATCATTATGGTAGTAGTAGTAGTACTGTCTACCCTGTTACATTACCTCAATCATTATGGTAGTAGTAGTAGTACTGTCTACCCTGTTACATTACCTCAATCATTATGATGGTAGTAGTAGTACTGTCTACCCTGTTACATTACCTCAATCATTATGGTAGTAGTAGTAGTACTGTCTACCCTGTTACATTACCTCAATGATTATGGTGGTAGTAGTACTGTCTTTACCCTGTTACATTACCTCAATCATTATGATGGTAGTAGTAGTACTGTCTTCACCCTGTTACATTACCTCAATCATTATGATGGTAGTAGTAGTACTGTCTTCACCCTGTTACATTACCTCAATCATTATGATGGTAGTAGTACTGTCTACCCTGTTACATTACCTCAATCATTGTGGTGGTAAGTATTGACAGTCTCACAGTAAAAGCTGATCTAGGAACAGTTTGGCCTTTTTAGGTAATTTATTAATAGGATCATATGGACAGAGTGACCTGATCCTAGATCAGCACTCTTACTCTGAGACAAAAATCAAATAAAATTTTATTTGTCACATACACATGGTTAGCAGATGTTAGTGCGAGTGTAGTGAAATGCTTGTGCTTCTATGCTTGTAGATACAGTCCCTGACCATGGTTTCTTTGTTCTCAAGAGAGAAGACCAGCAAGGAACAAGGAGAACAGAGAGATGCTGGCAGCGTAGAGACAAGACTCAACAATAACAACAGTAGCTGGAGCTAGTCCAACTGACTCAATAACAGTGGCTGTGGATGGAGTTAGTCCAACTGACTCAATAACAGTGGCTGTGGATGGAGTTAGTCCAACTGACCCAACAACAGTGGCTGTGGATGGAGTTAATCCAACTGACTCAATAACAGTAGCAGCTGTGGATGGAGTTAGTCCAACTGACTCAATAACAGTAGCAGCTGTGGATGGAGTTAGTCCAACTGACTCAACAACAACAACAGTAGCTGTGGATGGAGCTAGTCCAACTGACTCAATAACAGTAGCAGCTGTGGATGGAGTTAGTCCAACTGACTCAATAACAGTAGCAGCTGTGGATGGAGTTAGTCCAACTGACTCAACAACAACAACAGTAGCTGTGGATGGAGTTAGTCCAACTGACTCAACAACAACAACAGTAGCTGTGGATGGAGTTAGTCCAACTGACTCAACAACAACAACAGTAGCTGTGGATGGAGTTAGTCCAACTGACTCAACAACAACAACAGTAGCTGTGGATGGAGTTAGTCCAACCGACTCAACAACAACAACAGTAGCTGTGGATGGAGTTAGTCCAACTGACTCAATAACAGTGGCTGTGGATGAAGTTAGTCCAACCGACTCAACAACAGTAGCTGTGGCTGGAGTTAGTCCAACTGACTCAACAACAACAATATCAACAGTAGCTGCGGATGGAGTTAGTCCAACTGACTCAACAACAACAACAGTAGCTGTGGATGGAGCTAGTCCAACTGACTCAACAACAACAATATCAACAGTAGCTGTGGATGTAGCTAGTCCAACTGACTCAATAACAACAACAGTAGCTGTGGATGGAGCTAGTCCAACTGACTCAACATCAACAGTAGCTGTGAATGGAGGTAGTCCAACTGACTCAACAACAACAATATCAACAGTAGCTGTGGATGGAGCTAGTCCAACTGACTCAATAATCACAATTGTAGCTGTGGATGGAGTTAGTCCAACTGACTCAACAACAACAGTAGCTATGGATGGAGCTAGTTCAACTGACTCGATAACAACAACAGTAGCAACAGTAGATATGGATGGAGCTAGTCCAACTGACTCAATAACAACAACAGTAGCTGTGGATGGAGCTAGTCCAACTGACTCAACATCAACAGTAGCTGTGAATGGAGTTAGTCCAACTGACTCAACAACAACAATATCAACAGTAGCTGTGGATGGAGCTAGTCCAACTGACTCAATAATCACAATTGTAGCTGTGGATGGAGTTAGTCCAACTGACTCAACAACAACAGTAGCTATGGATGGAGCTAGTTCAACTGACTCGATAACAACAACAGTAGCAACAGTAGATATGGATGGAGCTAGTCCAACTGACTCAATAACAACAACAGTAGCAACAGTAGCTATGGATGGAGCTAGTCCAACTGACTCAATAACAACAACAATATCAACAGTAGCTGTGGATGGAGCTAGTCCAACTGACTCAATAACAGTAGCAGCTGTGGATGGAGCTAGTCCAACTGACTCAATAACAGTAGCAGCTGTGGATGGAGTTAGTCCAACTGACTCAATAACAGTAGCTGTGGATGGAGTTAATCCAACTGACTCAACAACAACAATATCAACAGTAGCTGTGGATGGAGCTAGTCCAACTGACTCAACAACAATATCAACAGTAGCTGTGGATGGAGCTAGTCCAACTGACTCAATAACAGTAGCTGTGGATGTAGCTAGTCCAACTGACTCAACAACAATATCAACAGTAGCTGTGGATGGAGCTACTCCAACTGACTCAATAACAACAACAGCAGCAACAGTAGCTATGGATGGAGCTAGTCCAACTAACTCAACAACAACATCAACAGTAGCTATGGATGGAGCTAGTCCAACTAACTCAACAACATCAACAGTAGCTATGGATGGAGCTAATCCAACTAACTCAACAACATCAACAGTAGCTATGGATGGAGCTAGTCCAACTAACTCAACAACATCAACAGTAGCTATGGATGGAGCTAGTCCAACTAACTCAACAGCATCAACAGTAGCTATGGATGGAGCTAGTACAACTAACTCAACAACAACATCAACAGTAGCTATGGATGAAGCTAGTCCAACTGACTCAATAACAGTAGCTGTGGATGTAGCTAGTCCAACTGTTGCTACTAACTCAACAACAACAACATCAACAGTAGCTGTGGATGGAGCTAGTACATC